>NW_024070186.1:150457914-150616990 GCF_014754425.2 Oryx dammah | reverse complement strand
TTTGGAATTGGAATGAAAACTGACCTTTTCCAGTCCTGTGGCCACTGTTGAGTTTCCCAAATTTGCTGGCATATTGAGTGCAGCACTTTCACAGCATCATCTTTCAGGATTTGAAACAGCTCAACTGGAATTCCATCACCTCCATTAGCTTTGTTCGTAGTGATGCTTTCTAAGGCCCACTTGACTTCACATTCCAGGATGTCTGGCTCTAGATTAGTGATCACACCATCATGATTATCTCAGTCGTGAAGATCTTTTTTGTACAGTTCTTCTGTCTATTCTTGCCACCTCTTACATGGAACAACAGACTGGTTCCAAATAGGAAAAGGAGTATTTCAAGGCTGTATATTGTCCTCCTGCTTATTTAACTTATATGCAGAATACATCATGAGAAACGCTGGACTGGAAGAAACACAAGCTGGAATCAAGATTGCCAGGAGAAATATCAATAACCTCAGATATGCAGATGACACCACCCTTATGGCAGAAAGTGAAGAGGAACTAAAAATCCTCTTGATGAAAGTGAAAGAGGAGAGTGAAAAAGTTGGCTTAAGGTTCAAGATTCAGAAAATGAAGATCATGGCATCCAGTCCCATCACTTCATGGGAAATAGATGGGGAAACAGTGGAAACAGTGTCAGACTTTATTTTTCTGGGCTCCAAAATCACTGCAGATGGTGATTGCAGCCATGAAATTAAAAAATGCTTACTCCTTCGAAGAAAAGTTATGACCAACCTAGATAGCATATCCAAAATCAGAGATTACTTTGCTGACTAAGGTCCATCTAGTCAAGGCTATGGTTTTTCCTGTGGTCATGTATGGATGTGAGAGTTGGACTGTGAAGAAGGCTGAGCACCGAGGAATTGATGCTTTTGGACTGTGGTGTTGGAGAAGACTCTTGAGAGTCCCTTGGACTGCAAGGAGATCCAACCAGTCCATTCTGAAGGAGATCGACCCTGGGATTTCTTTGGAAGGAATCATGCTAAAGCTGAAACTCCAGTACTTTGGCCACCTCATGCGAAGAGTTGACTCATTGGAAAAGACTCTGATGCTGGGAGGGATTGGGGGAAGGAGGAGAAGGGGACAACAGAGGATGAGATGGCTGGATGGCATCACTGACTCGATGGACATGAGTCTGAGTGAACTCCGGGAGTTGGTGTTGGACAGGGAGGCCTGAGGAGCTGCTGATTCATGGGGTCGCAAAGAGTCGGACATGACTGAGCGACTGAACTGAACTGAAAAGCTATTTAACTCTCAGAGGCTGCATTACAACCTCTGCAATCCCTATTACTTTCAGAAATGTAATGATGGTTTTGTGTTTTTATTTTGATAGAAAAGTAATCAATTACTTTTCCCTCCCAACCCCAAATTGTCAGACAAAATGACATGAGGTAAGACCTTGGAGCTATTATGTAAAAATTAAGCCCATAAGTTCACTAATTTAAGGAGAAAACAGAGAAAAACATGTCAGAGTCCTAGGGAGAGAGAGTTTTAATTGGAAATTTGCATTTGCAGTATAAATTTTGAGTCTCTCAAGGTTGTTACTTTCTGAGCAGATAGAGGAAGTTGAGTAACTGAGAAAAGAAAAACTGGCTTTCTGTCAGTGTTTAGCCATGCACTGAAGTGGTACTACCCAGTGAACGGAATTGTTGAAATTCAGCAGAGGTGCAAAAAGACCTCTTACACTATGATATAAGCATCACACCAGTGAGTTGAACTGATAGCTTTTATCCCCTCATCATTTCCCAAGCACACAGTAATGTTAACATTTTGTTCTTGCCTGCTGTTTGATAAAGTTATGTTATATCTTACTCCAGCTAGATTTTTGGCAGAAACTATGTGAATAACTGTCTACATAGCCATTTAACTTTATGTAAGTTGACAACTGTCAATTAAATTGCTTATTTAAAGACAAGAAAAACAAGTTAAATATTTTTAATGGCAATGTGAAGAGTATGATTTTTTTGTTTATATATTTCATCATTTCTTGTTTATATATTTTCCATATATATAATTGAAGTAATGTGGTATTTTTAGCTACCCGTCCAATCTATTTGGACTTTAAAAGATGAATTTTCTTCCTCCATGGTTTTTCTCACAGTCCTCCTTCAAAGTTCATTCTCCTTAGCCATCCAGCATTTTCAACATTCAACTAAAGGTAGATTTCAAGTGTTACCTTTTCCTAAAAGCTCTTGTTGGTTATCCCAGCCAATAAAGCAGATGCCATAGATTTTAATGCCCAAGATCTTTAGAATTTTTAACTCTGAATGTGAGACTTTAGCTTATATTACATGTTATGGGCTTTGGTTTATGGAGTAAGAACAGGACACAGGAAAATGGATATGGAATTATATGAGAATTATAAGAGAATATAAATCTGTGATTTATATCCATTTTTTTGCATGAATTTTGCCTGGCTCAATTTGAATCAATGAATGATACATAAGGCAGTGTATTAATGTATTCATGTTATAAGCAATGTTTTTTTCTTATTGTTATTCTATTTCACTGTTGCAATTGTGACAAAAATGGGTTAATATAAGATCTTTATTATTGATCTTCTGGTAAATGGTTTTGGACATATTCTCATTTTATAGCTAAGTGAATAAATATCAGATAAATTCACCTGTTTATTTTTACATTTCATGCACTAAATGTTATAGGAAATATACACCAAAGTAAATTACCTGATTTTGATTTACCTAAGTAAAATGATACAATTATAGAAAATTATATTTTCAGTTGTCATTTTATCAAAAGGAATACACTTAATATGGGAGCTATAATATCAAAAGCTCATTTTCTGTCTCACTTCATATTTTCTGTCTCATTTCATATTTTCCATTCAGTTCAGTTCAGTTGCTCAGTTGTGTCCAACTCTTTATAAATTATGATTTTAAAAAGTTGAAAAATTATATTCAGTAGTGTTTTTTCCCTTCTTTTTTTTTAATGTTTGGAAAGAAATGGGATATGCTTTATTTGAAATGCATAGAAATAAGCTTAAAATTTTGCTGAAGACCTGTTGCAATTGCTGGTGATTTACAATGGTGTTTAATCCATTGACCCCAGAAAAATAGAGTTTGAGTCAGTAAGCTTAACTGTTAGGTAGAAATGCTGCCAATTGAAAGCAATCCTGTATATATGTTCCATTTATACAAAGCATAGAAGAGAATGTCGATTAGTACTACATGCTTATGATTTAGAATAATAGCTGCTTGCTTGATAATTTGTGATAGTTAGAAATTTTTCTGATTATAGTTGAGGAAAAAATAGAAGCCTCTACTGCAACAAATTGTTCTGAAGCACCTTCTGGCATTCTCTGAAAAAATGGGAGTAGGAACGTAGGCTCTTGATTTAAAAACTTGAATCTGGCATAGTTTACTCCTTAGGTTTTCTCAAATTATTTTAGCTTAATGAATTGACATTTGTTTAAAGTTATTTGGAGAACTCAAAAATCCAGGATTACCACAGAGCTCTTATGTGGAAAAATAGAATTACTAAATAACCAAACTTCTTGAGGATTGGTATATAATTTGAGAACTAGATTCCTAGAATTATCTATGACTCTGGTCATTTGCCAGCATCTCCAGGGCTTCATAAAGCTCAACATTCAAAAAAATAAGGTCATGGCATCCAGTCCCATCACTTCGTGGCAAATAGATGGGGAAACAAGGGAAACAGTGACGGACTTTATTTTCTTGGGCTCCAAAAGAAACTGCAGCCATGACTGCAGTCATGCAATTAAAAGATGCTTGCTCCTTGGAAGAAAGCTACGACAAACCGAAACAGTGTATTAAAAAGCAGAGGTATCACTTTGCTGACAAAGGTTTATCTAGTTTAAGCTATGTTTTTTTTAGTACTCATTTTTCGGATGTGAGTGTTGGACCATAAAGAAGGCTCAGTGTGAAAGAATTATTGCTTTCAACTGTGGTGTTGGAGAAGACTCTGGAGAATCCCTTGGACTGAAAGAAGGTCAAATCAGTCAATCCTAAAGGAAATCAACCCTGAATATTCATTGTAAGGATCGATGCTGAAACTGAAGCTCCAATACTTTGGCCACTGGATGAAAAGAGCCAACTCACTGGAAAAGACCTCAATGCTTGGAAAGATTGAAGGCAGGAGGAAAAAGGGATGACAGAGCATGAGGTGGTTGGACGGCATCACCGACTCAAAGGACATGAGTTTGAGAAGCTCCTGGAGCTTGGGGTGATGCAGTCCAACAGGTCACAATGAGCTGGACACTACTGAATAACTGAACAACAACAAATAGGGCTTCATTAGAACTACAATGATTTGTTTCCCAAACACTGATGTTCTTTTTGCCTCATTCTAGTTATATCTATTACGGCTCAACTTCTCTCTCCATTTCTACTCTTTTACATTTACACTGACCATTTACTTATTTACTTATTCTCTGTAACTCCTGCATTTATATTCCAAGAGACTTTATTTGGTTTTAGTATGAATAGCTGCCATCCCATCTAGATTGCCCTGTCTAGCTTTCACCCTAGTCCACTCCATAGATCAATGGATGATGTTGAGTCAATTATCTGTTCCTGGTCCAGCTAGCTATTACCTTAGTGGTGAAGACAGGTAGTAGAGAATAAGGTGCCCTGAGGAAAGAGGCCAATTGGGTGTTTTCTCAGCAGGAAACTATCTGAATGGAAGTCTCCCAGAACAAATTAAATTATTCATCAGCATAGGCTGTGTTTCATCCAGTTTGGAATGTCTCGGCTGTGTGCTATGTGTAGCTGCTCAGTTGAGTCCGACTGTTTGCAACCCCATGGACAGTAGCCCACCAGGCTCCTCTGTCCATGAGGATTCTCCAGGCAAGAATACTGGAGTGGGCTGCCATGCCTTCCTCCAGGGGATCTTCCCAAGCCAGAGATCAAACCCAGGTCTCCTGCATTGCAGGTGGACTTTTTACCAGCTGAGCTACAAGGGAAGCTCTTGGAAAGCCTACGTTATATGAAATCAAAATTAATAACTACTGAAACTTAAATTGGAAGGAAATACTAAGGCTATACACTTTGAAATACGTGGTTACCTAAATTTTTTTCTAAATGATAAGCTATTTTTAAAAAATGTGAGCATTGAAAATCATGATTCATTAATATTTATGGAATCCTTATCAGTGTTATATATTAGTAAAAATAATGCCCATTTATATAATAAAGATTCTTTGTTCAATGTTTTATTACTGGACTCACAAAAAGAATAAATGCTTGGTGAATGAAGGACAAATAAATGAAGGCATAAATGAATGATTATTGTTTTCCCTCATTTACCACCTTATAAAAATAATTGTTATTATTATTATCCTCATAATAATAATCCATTTATTTAATGAATGTATCTAGAGTATCTATTTTATGCCAGGCACTTTGCAGTAGATATTATTATTCTTGATTTGTTGTTGTTGCTTTGTTATTATTATTATGGTTTCTATCCCTGTTGCAATAAATCTAGAAATTAGAGAAATCTCAAAGCATGCACTTGGTGAAGCTGAAATTTTCATCCACAAACTCTGAATCAAATCCCAGAAATTAAAACTGGCTTTTTAGTGTGGGGGTGGACCAATCTTTCCCAGGAATTTACACATGCTTATCTTCCTCTAAATTCTTGCCCAGTTAATAACTATTCATTTTCAGAGTTCAATTCAGAAGATACTTCAGGAAAGTCTTGTTCTGCTTTTCAGACTAATTTAGATTCTCATGTAGCACACTTTCATTATATCTATCTTGAAACTTTCCTTCAAAATGTATTACACAAAAACTGTTAATGAATTCACTAAAAGCATTTACTATTGGATTGGCCAAACTGTTTGTTCAGGTTTTTTCATAATACCTTATTTTCGATAACATCAGTATTTTTCAGCTCTCCTAGTATAATGCAGGTTTTTGAGGGCAAAGTCTATGCCTGTTTTACTTACTCTTAATTTGTAATCCTAGAGCAGGAAAATATGAAAGGCTCAACAAATTGGTATTATTGGATGTATGAATGTGATTGATAAATCATAAATTTTGAAGTCAAATAAATGACACTAGAAGTGATCTTAAGAAGATCATCCAACCCACCCCCAAGAAACATATAACTTTTCTCATCTGTAAAATGGAAATAATGAGATCTAATTGATTATGAGAATAATTTTAAGCTGGATTTCTGATACACGGTATTTGATGAATGCTCTATTTCTCATAATATTATAAAATGCGAGAAGTTTTGCCTGTTTGTTAATTACAGCTGAGGTAGAAGAAAGCATCACCATTTACCTGACTGAAGCAAAGGAAATCAAGCATGAAGCCTAGAAAAATATAAATGATTTTTAAAGGATGAAAAGCCCAAATGTATTACATAACTTTAAACATCTAGATTATTCTTGCTTCACAGACAGGATGTTTTACTTAACTTTATACTTAGCCTTGGAATTGAAGTAAGTAATCATAACACTGAAGATAAAGGACAAGTTTTAATAACATAAGAGAATCCTCCAGTCCATACCTAAGTGAAGCTCATCTAATACAAACGGAAACAAAAATTGTTTACCGTTTCTATTAATGTTCTAGAAACCAGAAATTGCCTCAGAAGGCAACCAGGACTTGTATATGTGGGGTGGGGGTGATGGATGGGGTGGAGGAGTGGTGGGTAAGGGAGGAGATTTTCTTAGAGATTATATGATTATCTCTAAGATTATCAAATTTGGTTCTCAAATTTAATGTGTACAAAAATCACTGTGGATTTTCTTTTAAAATACACTTAAAAAAAAAAAAAAAAAAAAAAATGCCGATCCTGATCCTCGCGGTCTTGATTTGACCCGACATTCTGCATTTCTAACAAGCTCCCAGGTGATGTCCCTAACAGCGGTTCAATAGTCAACAAAATATTGAGATACTATTAAGGAATGAGCAGCCTGAGGAAAACTGGGGAAAATAAAATTTCACTTACTTTCATTAGAGTGCAACTAGAAACTAAAAAATAGAATCTCTAAATTTATTTTGACCCCTGTCTTTTGACAAGTGATTTTGAGAATGCGTTACTCAATATAGTGCAAAAGAAACCATATACTTCTCATATTATCTTCATTGATCTTCTGTTTGAACATAAGATTACCTCAAATTTTAAAATACTCCAAATTCAATTCAGTTTATTTCAACAAACGCTTGATCACGGATATCATATGCAAAAGATTACTATAACATTTAGGGGTTTGTCCAGATAAATTATGCATGGTCCCTGACCTCTTATACTTCATCACGGGAGAAGGTGCTCATAAACAATTCAGTTTCAAGAAAGACTGTAGTAAATACTAAGTTCAAAAGATAAACAAAGTGCCCTATTATTACGGGAAAGAGAGATCTAGGCTCCCCTCAGGACAGCTGAGACGAAACTTTTTGACAGAGTGGAATTCAAATTGGCTTTGAAGGACATGCAGGTATGCTACAGGGGCCTTCTGGCTGAAGTACTTAGAAGTGGGAGAACACAGGCTCTAAATATGTGTGTACATTTTTTTTTTGGCCAACCCAATATTGGGTTGAATTCTAATAGAATTCTACATTAGGAGGGAAGAAGGTATAGAAAATATCACATTAGGTTTGGATGTCTTAATACATTCTCTTAATATAAAGTTAACATGTGCATGCATGCTCAGCCACTTCCAACTCTGTGCAAGCCCACGGACTGTAGCCCTCCAGGCTCCTCTGTCCCTGGGATTCTCCAGGCAAGAATACCAGAGTGGGTTGCCATTTCCTGTTCCCGGGGATCTTCCCAACCCAGGGACAGAATCCATGTCTCTTGCATCTCCTGCACTGGCAGATTCTTTATCACTGTGCCACCATCATGTTAATATAAATAACTTTAGTCTAATTAGTTTTTAACATAATTAATATGTTTTTTAAGGGAAACAATCTTTTATTTATTTTTTTAAATTTATTTATTTATTTTTTATTTTTTTAAAATTAATTAATTTATTTTTTATTTTACTTTACAATTCTGTATTGGTTTTGCCATACATTGACATGAATCCACCACGGGTGTACATGCGTTCCCAAACATGAACCCCCTTCCCACCCCCCTCCGCACAACATCTCTCTGGGTCATCCCCGTGTACCAGCCCCAAGCGTGCCATATCCTACATCGAACATAGACTGGCAATTCGATTCTTACATGATATTATACATGGGAAACAATCTTTTAAAAAAATATTTATTTGGCTGTAGCTGGTGTTACTTGTGGACCGTGAAATCTTTGATCTTTATTGCCCCATGAGACATCTTTAGCCAGGGTGTGTAGGATCTTTACGTGCCTCACGTGGAATCTAGCTCCTTGACCAGGGATCAAATCCATGACCCTTACTTTGGGAGCACGAAATCTTAGCCACTGGACCACCAAAAAAGTCCCAATATAAGCTGGTTTTTAACAGTCAAATATAATTCCATAACTCGGTGATTAAGGTCATGGAATGTGGCTATTCTATATGTTATATTTAAGTTATACATAGACAATAAAATAAAATCAAAACCACCTTAGAATGCTGTAACTATAAAGTGGCATTTTCCAGGTGGTGCTAGTGGTAAAGAATTCACCTGCCAATGCAGAGACTCAAGAGATGCAGGTTTGATCTCTCTCTGGTTTGGGAAGACCCCCTGGAGGAGAAAATGGCAATCCTCTCCAGGATTCTTCCTGGAAAATCCCACAGACAGAGGAGCCTGATGGGCAACAATCCACAGATTCACACTGAGCTGGACAGGACTGAGTGGCTGGGCACACACACACACAGCTACAGAGTGTGTTCAAGGGTGATTCAGACATTAAATCTTTAGGTAACCAGTAATGGCATCTAAGGAGGTAAGCTTTAGTGATGAACTTGAATATCACTGTAAAAGCATTTTTTGTCTCATTTCCATGTAGTAATTCTGGTTTCTAAAAAAAATAGAAGACACACATGGGAAGGAGGCTTATCAACTCAGTGGCCTGGCTTGCTGATCGCTCTTCTTTTCTTGAAGGATGGCATCAATACTAAAATGATGATTTGAAATGTCATCATTTGCTTGTTTTATAATTTGGGGTATAGTTTTACATCTCAGGTATTTTTAGATAAATATTTAAAATAAATAACTGAATAGTGGCAGGCAGTTTGGATTTGTGATCTACAATATTTTTGCTCAAATGTTATTTTCACCTAAAACATATTTTAGCATTCACTTACTTGTTTTTTTCACACTTCTACTGGGCCCCATCCAATTTTAATACATGACAAAAAAAGTACCACGGGAAATGATTGCACTACTTTATGAGTTAACTCCTTCATAGAAAAAGAGTAGTGTTTTTAGGAAGGTAGCACTTAAATAACTGACTTAGGTCAGTGAAACCTAAGTTTATAGGTTTATAATCTTTACTTTGCTCTTATGACATATTTAATTCATCCAGAAGAGAGAACATGGTGCCCCCTAAAGAAACTCTAGCCAACTGAGTATTGTAAAGAGGGCCATCTGCTCAAATAAGCTCCATTTTTAAACTTCAAAATGTTGTAACTTATCACTTATTTCTTTCCTTACATAATAAATTACATAAACCCTGATTTTTTTTTTTTTGCTAGTTAGAGAATTAAGCCTCTTCCACTATAGTGTAACCCCAGCCCAAATGAAAGTAATAAAAGGTATCTTGGTACCAGTTGGGACGGTTTTGATGGCAAATAATAAGAAAACCAAACTGGAAATGTACTAAATTCCAAAACAAGGAGTTCAGAGACAGAATGACTCTGGGGTTAGTCATTTTGGTGGCTTCACACACCATGAAGGATTAAGGTTCTTTCTGCATTGTAAGTCCTGCCGTTCTCTCTGTGATGACCTCTTCACGTCTTACCCCGTAGTTAGGTGGCTACTGCAGTTCAAGACACCACACACAGAAATGACAAAATCTACAGGAAGAAGAGGGCTACCTCTGCCAATATGGCTTTCTATGAGCCAAGAGACCGTTTCAAAGAAACTCCAAGCATACATCCTTTATAGCTCACTGGCCAGAGTTGAATACCAATCATTGTCCTGTAACTAAGATATGGCTAGCTTAGATTAGCAGTCCATAATGTATGATCTACAGACTCCCGGCTGTCCCTTAAATTCTTTCAGGTATTGGCAAAACCAGTCAATCCTAGAGGAAATCATCCCTGAATATTCACTGAAAGGACTGATACCAAAGCTGGAGCTCCAATACTTTGGCCACCTGATACAAAGAACTGACTCACTGGAAAACACCCTGATGCTGGGAAAGATTGAGGGCAGGAGGAGAAGGGGTTGACAGAGGATGAGATGGTTGGATGGCACCACCAACCCAATGAACATGGAGCAAACTGCAGGAAATTGTGAAGGACAGGGAAGCCTGGCATGCTGCAGTTCAAGTGATCACAAAGAGTTGGCATGACTTAGTGACTGAACAACAACAATAACAATTGGCAAAACCAAAACTAGTGTCATAAAAATAACGCAGTGTTATTTGCTTTTTTTGTGCTGAAATTTGCACTTTGCACATTGCAAAGACAATGATGGGTAAAACAGTTGCTGACTTAGCACCAGCTGAGCAGTGGCATCAGATTAAAAAGTTACTGCATTCTTCACTACCATATACTTGCAAAAATTGAATGATGAAAATAATTTGAGAACTTGTTTCATTTAAGAATCTCCTTGATGAAGCAGTAAAAATTATTAACATAGCAAATAGCAAATTTTGGTACATGGACTATATCTCAGTAAAAATTTTTGACTTGTACAGATTTCTTACTATTTTGTGTGGGAAAATGGAAAATATAAACAACAACAACAAAACTTCTATTGTGGGCCACAGCATGATGCGTACATTTAGGAAAAGTTCTTATTCAATTGTTTGAGTTATACGCTGAATCAGCAACTATTTCTATTGTTGTTTAGTTGCTAAGTCATGTCCGACTCTTTTGTGACTCCAAGGACTGTAGGGCTCCTCTGTCTGTGGGATTTCCCAGGCAAGAATAACGGAGTGAGTTGCCATTTCCTTCTCCAGGGGATCTTCCCACCCCTGGTATCGAACCCATGTCACTTGCATTGCAGGTGGCTTCTTAACACTGAGTCATCTGGGAAGCCCACTATTTTCATAGACCACCATTACTAGACATGAGCATTTGCAGATATTATTTTGAAAGAAAAAAAAGTGTCAGTGATGTCAAGGAAAACCACTGACACTAATTGTAGCCAATGATAAAATATTAGCTTCTAAGGAAAAATTGGAATTTGAGTATACTATTTTCTGTTACCAGGAGCTGTACAGCTTCCTAATACTAAAGGTGTTTCTGATGAGATTGATAATGTTGTCAATAAATGTGATCTTTTGCTACTGTAAAATGAAATGTAAAATTCAGAAGATATTCATGACACTGAACCAACATTTTCTAAATGACCAGTGAATATTGTTGTAAAACTATGTATGAATAAAAGATTCATTATTAGTACATATAAACTATATGCATTATTATGTATATAAAACTGAAGAATTTTAGTTTAACCAGAACCAAAAGTTTTGGAAATATGTTTTCAAATTTCACAACACTATTGTTAAGAAATGATCACTTGCTAAGTTTTGGTTCTATCAAAGAAGAATATCCACAATTCTATTAGAAAGCTATTGAAATAATCTCATCTTTCCAACAATCTAATAGCATAGGTAGTTTTTTCAGTCTTCAAACAAAATGACATAAAACAACAAACTGAATGCAAGACAGGTGGGAGAATCTAGCTATCCCCTATTAAGAGAGCTATTAAAGAAGCTTGTAAAAATATAAAACGGTGCCACTTTTTAAACAAATTGCTTTGATTTTGGAAATGCAGCAATTTTTCATATAATATGTTATTTATATTAATGAATATTAATAGCCTTATTTTGATATTTCATTAAATATTTAATGTATATATTTAATGAATACTTTCAGCATTTCCCAGGTTTAACTTCTAATATATTAAATGTTGATAGATATACAATCCTAAATGCTCTTTGGGGTCCTCAGTCTTTGAAGCTGTAATGGAGTCTGGAGACAGTCTGAGGATCCATGGAAAATCAGGAGTCCCCTTTTGGGTCTAGAAGTAGGGCATTCTCTCTTGAGGCCATGTTTACTTGGAAGGGGATGGAATGGAAACGTAGAACTGTTAGCACGGTTGAAGATGGGAGAATGGATGTTGGAAAGCAAGCAACAGTACTTGCTGAAATCTACAAGACCACTACATTTCATTTGGTAGTGTCTTGAATGGCTAATGAAATCAGTGGTTTTCAAACTGTGCTGTTTGGAATTTTTTTAAATGGAAGACATTGGTACATGGGAAATCAGAGTTTCAGGCTCTACTGCTCCAATCAGAACCACTACAAGTATATATTTTTTACATATTGGACTTCCTCTTAAGATTCATTTAAGAAATAATCTGTGGAAGAATATGCTTGAATACCACTGCTTTAACATTTCTCTTGTGGACATGTACACTTCTGATATCTAATCTCACAAATTAAGCCTTAAACTTCTTAAGGATCAGATTATAGTATTATTCTCCATTTTAGGCTAAACATCAGAGCCCAGTGCTTTATACTAAATTACCATAATGCTGGTTAAATTTAAATAATTTTTCAAGTGGTTATTTTCCCCTGTTTTTGCAGGCCATACTTGTAAATCAAAGAATTTCATCTTGGAGATAACTGTGTACAGAGATTTGAATGGTAAAATCTGTGTGTATTTGAGGTTTGAGTGTCTTATAAATGGTCATTGTGAGTCTGGATGTTTTAGGGGAGTATTTCCAAGATGTGTAGTAACACTATTTAATTTGAAAAAGAACTTAAGCTTCAGAGACATTTGCAAAAATGGTAGGTAATTGATCTCTGCAACAAGACCTTGAAATGGACAGTTATCTGCATTCTTATCTTCCAAGGAGAATATTGAGACTCCAAAGATGAATAGGGCTTCCCTGGCGACTCAGTGGTAAAACAATCTGACTACAATACAGGAAATCCAGGTTCAATCCCTGGGTTAAGAAGATCCCCTGGAGAAGGAAATAGCAATCCATTCCAGTATTCTTGCCTGGGGAATCCATGGACAGAGGAGCCTGGTAGACTACAGTCCTTGGGGTTGCAAAGAGTCAGACACAACTTAGTGAGTAAACAACAACGACAAATCTTATTAAGCATGTAGAAGTGAAGGAAATATGCTTATGCAATGTGGTCACAGTTGAGCAAGGTAGTTGAGCATTAAAGACCAGTAGAAAGGGGCCAACATCACAGGGACTTAAATTCTATTCAGGGTGTTCCTGGGGAGACAACCATAGCATTAGCCTTCTAGGCATACCAGAGTTATAGGGGAAAAAATGTGCCTGTGATAAATAAAGTGGGCCAGAAAATATATTAGCTCATACAAGGACCAATAATATCGATGTTGAGCCACTCACTTCTGTGTTAAATTATATTGTTAATGACTGATAGAATGCAAAGCTTTACTGAATCATAATTCTGAATGTGTCCCCCATCCCCTGCTAATACCCCATTTCTGCTCTTGAAGATTGCTTCTTACCAAATAACTGTATATTTAACTCTTTGCTCTAAAATGAACATATTTACTTATTACTATTGGTGGTGGTGGTGGTTTAGTCACTAATTTGTGTCTGACTCTTGTGACCTAGCCTGCCAGGCTCCTTTGTCCATGGGATCCTCCAGGCAAAAATTCTGGAGTGGGTTGCCATTTCCTTCTCCAGGGGATCTTCCCAATCCAGGAATCAAACCGAGGTCTCCTGCATTGCAGGCAGATTCTTTATGGACTGAGCTACCATTAACTTAAAAAAAAAAAAAAACAGTAAAAACCCAAATGGACATTTTGGCCAACTCAATATATTCTAAATATTCACCCCCCCCCAAAAAAATACATGTATTTGGGTTGTCAAACCATGATATGAATGCTATAGAGGGAATATGCTATTTTTCAAAGTTATAAATACCTTTAGTGTAGTGACAATCTTTAAATACACCACAGAGCCTAGCATCTCCACATAAGTTGTTCTCATGATGTCTAACGTTTAAGAACCCCATTCAGGCACTGTTCCAAGCACTTTACAGATACTGACTCATTTGAGTCTCACAACAACTTAATTCAACCTACTGCCCTTAATTGTATTTTACAAATGAAGCTGAGACTAATTTATATTGTTCTGGGTCACACAGCTAGGGAAGGGTAGAGCTGGGATTCAAAATTAGCTAATCGGGCTCCAAAATCAGCACTCCCTATGACTAAGCTATGCACTTTAATTAAGTGTGTAGTGGGAAGAATGAATGGGGATAGAAAAAGAAAAATATGACCTTGGTTCTTGGTTATTGTTATTATATGTAGCTCTCACTTCACCAATGGCTCAGCAGGTAAAAAATCCACGTGCAATCCAGGAGACATAGGAGATGTGGGTTCCATCCCTGTGTCAGGAAGATCCCCAGGAGGAGGAAATGGCAACCCACTCCAGCATTCTTGCCTGGGAAATTCCATGGACAGAGGGGCCCGGTGGGCTACAGTCCATGCGGTCCTAAAGAGTCATACAGAACTGAGCATATAGGCACACACACTTACTAAATATGAACGATTCTTTTTCCCTCTTATCTCACATCAAAGAACCATGAGGACCATTCACTGCGTGACTGGATGAGCCTTTAGCCAGTGGGATCAATTTCTGTGTTCCAAGGCGTCCTTAATTGATACTGAGATTCATACTGACTGTTGCAAAAAATATTAATCAATATGCATATTAGTATTCAAAGATCACTGTGAACCAAGCTTTTTTTTCTTTATTTACTTAGAGGGTTATTCCCCTTAGTGTTGCTGCTGCTAAGTTGCTTCAATTGTGTCTGACTCTGTGTGACCCTATGGACTGCAGCCCACTAGGCTCTTCCATCCATGGGATTTTCCAGGCAAGAGTACTGGAGTGGGGTGCCATTGCCTTCTCTGACTCCTTAGTGTACCCGTCCAAAAACTTGCAGATTCAGGTGTTGATGTCAGAAGCTAATACTTTTACATTTCCCACTTTATCACCATGACTGCTCTATGCAAATTGATCTTTCTATGATGCTTCAGCAATGTGGAGTTACCTGACTTGCATAGCAGGAAGGAAAAGCGTGAAGATATTCAACAACCATGTGATTTCTCACCTCGACTATCATCACCCCCATCACTAATGACTTGAGACAGCTCAGTGGGTATTTCTCTTTAATCATTATGTATCCAAATGCTTGTATTTACACCAGCATGTGAACTATTCTAGAGATTTTTGCCATTATCATTGTGGTGCCAAATATAACTCACAGGGGAAATTTGCAAAATTTCAAAAATATTGAATTAGAATTTTTGCCATCTTCTCCAAAATATCCTAAAGCATGCATGAATATGATGTTCCAAACTTAAGATTACTGTTGGAAAAACCTGAGTCATATCCCAATTCTCCTCCTTAGCTTTATGACTTTATGTAATTGGCTTAATGGCCCTTTCATTCTGTTCCTTAACTGTAAAATGAATATAATATTACCTCTCAGGATGATGTGAGGATTTAATGAGAACATGAGCATAAAGTACTGGAATAGACTAGGGTCAATTCAGGATATTTATTTTTGAATGAAAAGTTTCAGCATATCAAAGACAGTTTCCCTTTATGATAGTTCATAGAATCTCTTGCCCATTGAGACCATGTTCTGCAATCTTTAATCTCAAAGGAGAATGACAATTCTTAATCTGTCATCATGGACAGTGACAGATCTGAAATAGCCCAATTCTCTCCCACCCTGTTTTTCAAGAGTTAACTGATGCCATTATAATATAGATGGATGAGCTACTACTTCATTTGCCAGCCACACATTGGAGAAAATCTCGTCTTATTCAGACTTCAAACCTAGGGTCCTAGCAGAGTTTCCTGGGGAACGTTTTAAAAATGCAGATTCATCAAGCTCTGCTCACTTGGATCATGAAGCATGGGGCCCATGAGTCTGCATTTTTATTTATTCTCCAGTGATAAGGGGGTCCCTGGAGTAGGAAATGGCAACCCACTCCAGTATTCTTGCCTGGAGAATCCCATGAACAGAAGGCCTGGTGGGCTACAGTCCATAGGGATGCTCAGAGTCGGACATAACTGAAGTTACTTAGCTTGAACACATGATAAGGGGGTGGCCAGGACTTCTCCTGTCCTCTGACCCCCTTTTAAACTTGTTGCCTTAGGTTGTTGCTACTCAGTGTTGTCCATGGACCCCCAGCAACAACACCAGCTGAAAGCTTCTTAGAATTGCAAAACCCCAGGCCTCCTTGCCCAAAACAACTCAATCAGAACCTGAATTTTAACATGATTCCCATGGATCTATGTGTGTAATGTCTGAGAGCACTAACTTCAACTTTGTTTTCTTACTTTTCTCTCTACTACCCTGAGCCTATGAATTTCTTTTGAGTCATTCCTCTAAGAAGTATTTGGCAGGCAACTAAGAAAAGTTGGGGGCTTCTCTTGTGCCTCAGATGGTAAATAATACATCTGAAATGCAGGAGACCTGAGTTTGATCTTTGGGTCGGAAAGATCTGCTGGAGAAGGAAATGGCTACCCACTCCAGTATTCTTGCCTGGAGAATTCCATGGACAGAGGAGTCAAATCTTTAAAAAGTCTTGGTTCTGTGGGTTCTAATTACTAACTCTCTGGGCTTCTCTGGTGGCTCAGATGGTAAAGAATCTACCTCCAGTGTGGGAGACTTGGGTTCAGTCCCTGGGTTGGGAAGATCCCCTGGAGAAAGGAACAGTTACGCACTCCAGTATTCTGGCCTGGAGAACTCCATGGACAGAGGAGCCTGGCGGGCTACAGTCCATGGAGTTGTAAAGAGTTGGACACGACTAAGCAACTTTCTCCATCTATATATCTATGGTCTATCTAACTATGTATATCTGTATATATATTATCTATCATCTATCTGTTTTATCTATCTATTTATTGGTGTGGGTGGGAACTTAGGTATGGGGCCTTCCTTCAAGTATAGGATCTTACTGTTGTGGATTTGCCTGCATGGGTTTTCATGGCTTCATGGTTAAACCTTTAAATACCTGCTATTCTGGAGAAAGAATTTATTGATGTTCCTCTGGGGACTAATATTCTAGTATAACAGAGCAGAGGTGGGTGAGAAGGACATATTTTGATAGCTTAGAGAGCTGAACAAGGCAGCAATAAAAATAATATTTCAAAACAGTTAAGCTGTCACCCTAAGAAACTCTAAATGGTATGTCAAACAAGAAAGCACTCTACCAAAGTAATTCATTATTGAATGCATATGTCTGTAATTTGATTTGCAAGAAGTAAAAAACAAAATGTTATGGAAAGACTGTTTTCCTACACTTCATAATTATTGCTATTACATTGACATTGACTGTATTTGAGTCTTTGGTGAGTGAAGGATATGCTTATATCTGTGGTATAATTTCTGCAGTTTTTCAGGACTTTCTGGAGTTCTTGTTAAGTGTATATAAGAGATCTAGACAAATTTTAATATTAGAAAATAACATTCCTCAAATATCATATATTAATGGATATAGATGAAATCTGGGGAAATGATACTGATGGACCTATTTGCAGGGCAGGAGGAGATGCAGACTTAGGGACCAGACTTGTGAACACAGGGGGAGGGGAGAGGGTGGATGAATTGAGACAGTAGCTCTGAAATGTATATACGACAGGGTTTAAAACAGATAGCTAGTGGGAAGCTGCTATAAAACACAGGGAGCTCAGCTCGGTGCTCTATGATGACCTAGAGGGCTGGGAAAGGGGGGTGGAAGGGAGGTTCAAGAGGAAGGGGATATATGTGTACTCCGTGATTCACATTGTTGTACAACAGAAGCTAAAGCAACATGGTAAAGCAATTGCTGTTGTTCAGTCTCAGCCTGTGTGCGACTCTTTGCAACCCCGTGGACTGCAGCACTCCAGGCTTCCCAGTCTTTCACGATCTCCCAGAGTTTGCTCAAACTCATGTCCATGGAGTCGGTGATGCCATCCAACCATCTCGTCCTCTGTCATCCCCTCCTCCCGCTGCCCTCAATCTCTCCCAGCATCAGGGTCTTTTCCAATGAGTCAGCTCTTTGCATCAGGTGGCCAAAGTAATTTTCTCCCAATAAAAAATAAAATAAACAGAAGCAAAACAAAATTCCTCAAGCTCTGTCAAGCTTCAACCTTGATGACACTGGAATAACATGTATACAGTGCATCCTCCAAGCCAGTGCAGGTAACAGATCTAAAGCTATGCATTCTTTCAAGTATGTCGCAATATATTTTCTCAGTGGTGGATTTTGCATTGATGAGGAAGAGTAGCTACTTAACTATATGATAAGCAAATCTGCAGTATGCATTCTTCTTAGTCAAAAGGCACATCTAGAGGACTGGAAAACAAACATCTATGTCTCTGTTTGATTTGTGAGGAGGCTGCTTTCTTGTAACTTTTATAATCACAGGGCTGGCTAAGTAGGTATCAAAATTGAAATCATTTCACATTTTTCATTTCACATGCCACTTGCCTATACCCTCCTAAACTATCCTTATTAAATTTGTCCTTGAAAAGAACGGCTTCCTGTAAACATAAACAACTGAGAAATTAAATAGAGGGGCAGGGTTCAGTTGATTATGTACGGCTAAATTGCATTTTATTCACCTGGAAATAGAATATGCATATGTTTTCATTCAAAGTGATGGAAGATACTTTAGATATCTAAGATTAGCAAGCATCTTAATGTGGCTTCTTCTATTTGAAAAGAAAAAAAAAAATCAGCTCGTGTTTGACAGGTGTCACGTTTTGAATTTGAATGAGATGGTAGCTGGATGTGATGGTTGACTCCCTACAAAAGAAAAGCTGTGTCAGCCTCCATGAAGACTTATTTCAGATTGCGATGGCTTATCTACAAATCATAACCTTCAACGTTCAAATTAACCCTTTTTCCTCAGTAGATTTATTCCCAGAACCCTTGCAACCCGCCTCCACCCCCTCCGCCCCGTTAATTGTGCTCTTAGAGTGCAACGCTGACATCCCGTGGCAAGTAAACTTAACCTCAAAGAGTAACTTGTTCTCTCTTAAGTTATGGTGGACCTTGAAGGCACAGAGATACTATTAAGTCCTTGCTTTTCCTTCAGTGTTGTCCATTCAATTGAGGGAAAGACATAGAGTATTAAAAAGAAAAGAAAAAAAAACATAATCATGAAACAGAAAGTGAAAGTGAAGTCGCTTAGTCGTGTCCAGCTCTTTGCCACCCCATGGACTGTAGCCCACCAGGCTCCTCCGTCCATGGGATTTTCCAGGCAAGAATACTGGAGTGGGCTGCCATTTCCTTCTCCACGGGATCTTTCCGACCCAGGGATGGAACCCGGGTATCCTGCATTGTAGGCAGACGCTTTACCGTCTGAGCTACCAGGAAAGCCCAATCATGGAATAGTAGTGACTAAACTCTAATTATGTTCAATCTAGACATGGGTGAACACACATGAGTGAACACACATGACATGGATGTCCTTGGGGTTGTTTTGCCCTTTCATTGATTAATTTCAGAAATGATTACTGTATTAAGTGTTAGTCGCTCAGTCATGTCTGACTCTGTGACCCCATGGACTGTAGCCCACCAGGCTCCTCTGTCCGTGGGCTTTCCCAGGCAAGAATACTGGAGTGGGTCGCCATTTCCTCCTACAGGGGATCTTTCCAACCCAGGGATCGAACCTGGGTTTCCAGCACTGCAGACAGATTCTTTACCATCTGAGCCACCAAGATAGCCTGGCTATTATTAAGAAATGCTTCCAAAGATACAGAAATTTTAAAGCAATGCTTCTGGGATTTGACAGATAAGCCAAATGCCACACTATGAAGTGATTCAGGGTGATATTGCACGCTGAATGAGATCGATAGCATTTTGTTTCAAATAGCTGGAGATGCAGTATCTGCAGACTTCATAATCAGCCTCCGTGTTTGGACTTAATGTACAGAATTCAGCAACCTGCAGTAGTAGGGTGATCAGCTACTAAGGAGACCACTTTGGTTCTCTCTACTCCCCTGAAGGAAATGGCACCCCACTCCAGTACTCTTGCCTGGAGAATCTCATGGACAGAGGAGCCTGGCAGGCTGCAGTCCATGAAGTCACAAGAGTTGGACACGACTGAATGACTAAAGCACTCCCCCAGATGCAGCTAAGAAAACTCACATGGGAAGCACAAATAACCAACAAATAACAGATGTGAAACTTTGGGATGCTAAGTACTAAAATGAATAATAAAGAAAATATGCAGTCTTTCATCATTTTCTCCTACATTTTAAAGAAAAAATTATTCATTTGACTCTCATGTGTTTTTTCCTATTTACAAATTGATATAAAAACATTTAAGTTACTAAAAGTGTCAATTTCATTAACCTAAGAAGTAGCAAAGAGTCCGACTCAACTAAAGAGCAACAACAACAAAAGGGATACTGAGTTTTTAAAAAAAATTAATGAAGATTAAATTTCCAAAGCAATCTATCAGATTGTAGTGATTTCTAGTTCATTCATGCATAAATAATTTTATCGTTTATAATTGTCTCTATTTGAAAAAGTAATCATCTTTCATTAAAATAGTAGATGATTATTTGAGAACTACCAATGTTAGTAATTAAAACAGTTGTTTTAGAAATCGCTATCCAGTGGCTATTACTGAGAGTAAAGGCAGAATATAAAAGGGTAAAAGAGAAATAGAATAGCCAGCACAATATCTAATAAACAAAATGTAAAAATTGCATTTGCTTTGTATGATTGCCATGCTGAGATTGATACTGCCCTTTGGCCTCTGGTGGATATAGAGTTAACAAATACTTGTTGATTCTAGCACTATTAGATTTGTTTCAAAATTCTGCAAAAGTAACTGATATTGTAACCTATAGTTCATTGGGCGGAACATAAAAGCTATGAAAGTAATGCTGTGCTTTGATACCCATAGTTCCCTTGTCTTCTGCAATATTCCCTCAAAAGAAGCATTTTTCTTCTTATAGTCAATCCTGCTTATCTTCAACTTTCAACGCAGACAGGGTCCTTTCTAAAGACATCTGGTGTCGTTTGATCTCTTATGAGGTCGTCCAGGAAAATTCCGATAAAGTCAGAATAATGCACGGAGTTTCTGGGATGGCTGAAGAGCACACACATCACCCTGTCACTACTCATCTCGCCACTTCACTTCTGCTCCTCTCGCCAGTCCAGCCTTCAGAAGAAGACAACTTTGATCATCTTTGGATGGATTTACCCAAATGCTCTCCCATGGTAGCAGTAAGATGTGATTTAAAATATGAAAATAGTGATGAGCTCATTTCTTTATATCTCCACAATCCTAATGGCAAATATTTGCAAAATATGCAAAGTGGCAAAAAAATCAAAGCAAGCATTTCCTTAACAGCTTCTCACCTGGTATTCTGACAAAACTCAGGTATTGTTTTTTATTATCTCTTTGTATCACCTCAGATATTTACATGTGGATTTACTCTGCCAACTTTACTTCAAAAAAAAAAAAAAGGAACAGGGAAGAAAGAAAAAGGCTTTCTTTTATTTAGTTTGGAAATAATCACACATCAGTGATATTTCATCAGTGAAGATTATATAAGGATGTCCCATGTGCCTCACCTCCTTTTCAGGAATCATGTCTACTGGATATTTGAAGTCTTCCCTGGGAAAGCAAGTGAAATTGTCATGGATGTCCTATTGGGACATCTATTTTCCTATTTCTAGAACATGCAAATTTTTGCCTTTCATAAGAACTTAATTTTAGTTGCACGTGTGTATGTATCATCTGGTTTCAGTAAAGGATTGGGGAATTAATCTGTCCTGTAGTCCAACGTGGTAAACAAGTGAGAAAACAGAAAACCAGAAAAAGAAAGCCATTTGGGTGCCCTCTTGTGGAACAAGGCAGCACTGCAGGGATTCAGATCGGACCATAACGATTAGCATTTGGAAATAAGCATCATGCAAGAAAATAAAGAAAGCTGAGACAGAAAAAAAAGAGAAAGGCCAAGGAAGATGCGGGGGCACTTCTTTTAGGCAACTGTTGAAAAATAACACAAATGTTTGTAACATCTGTAATAGACATTTAAAGAATAAGGTACGAAAAAGCATCCAGGTTTATAAAAACAATACACTCTATTTGTACTTTTCAAGATTCTGATGTTACATAAACCCTTGTCTGTTTGTTCAGAAATTACCAGTTTACCCTTGATTAACTTGTGTCAATAATAAATACTCCTGGGTATCATCTCCTTTTGTAAATTAGTGGTGATGTCCATTTTTATTGAAATGGAAAAATAAGGAAGCTCTCTCTGCAGTGTGAATTGTAGAGTGCATCTCTGAAATGTAGTTCACATTAAAAATGCAACTGCTAATGAAGAGGACAAAAATGTGACTTTAAAAGACAATGGGCATGTCTTTTAGGAAAGACAAATTGTCTAGTATAAGTTTAATAGTGAAAGACACTCAGTCATATCCAACTCTTTGCCGCCCCATGGACTTATACAGTAGTCCATGGAATTCTCCAGGCCAGGATACTGGAGTGGATCTCCAGGGGATCTTCCCAACCCAGGGATCAAACCCAGGTCTCCCACATTGCAGGCAGATTTATTTACCAGATGAGCCACAAGGGAAACCCAAGAATACTGGAGTGGGTAGCCTATCCCATTTCCAGTGGATCTTCCAGACCTGGGAATAAAACTCAGGTTTCCTGAATTGCAGGCGCATTCTTTACCAACCGAGCTACATAAGTTTAATGGATAATGGAAAAAATAAGAAACTAAAGCTTTCATGGATGTCATTGTTAAAGTGTAAATATGTTCCAGGCACCACTGAATCTGGGTTAATAAAGTAACAGTGCTTATGCAACTAAGTGGGCTGAATGTGTCTAAAGAGGAAAATGAAAGGAACTAAAGGTGAGATAAAGGGTAAATTGCTAAATTAATATTTCTTTCTTTGTTTTGAAAGAAACTAACAGGAAAGTTGCATAAATAGTGTGGAGAAGATACATTTAGGAAGAGTAGAGTAGGAACTACTGAAAACCTACTGTATAAAAACAAGAACATTGCCCCAAATAATCCAAATCAACCTTTTAAAAACTTCTGAAAAGTGAGAGAGTCACCCAGTCATATCCAACTCTTTGCAACCCCATGGATTGTAGCCTGCCAGGCTCCTCTGTCCATGGAACTCTCCAAGCAAGAATACTAGAGTGGATAGCCATTCCCCAACCCAGGGATTGAACCCAGGTCTTCTGCATTGCAGGTAGATTCGTTACTGTCTGAGCCATCAGTGAAGCCCAAGACATCTGGAGTGGGTAGCCTATCTCTTTTCCAGCAGATCTTCCTGACTCAGGAATTGAACCAGGATCTCCTGCATTACAGGTGGATTCTTTACCAGCTGAGCTACCAGATGTTTGCAATGATATCAGGAGGTTTACTCAGAAAAAAACAGCTACAAGTCATAAACAGAAGTGAGCTTTGTGGGATTTTTACTTGTTCTATTCCTATCCTTCCATTTTTTGGAAAATCAAAAGCCTTACTATCATGGTGGCTATGAAAAATAACAGCTTAGCAATGACCAGAAAGGGAGTAGAATGGGCTTGAATGTGCCCCCCAGAATACACTCCCAGAATTAACACAATGTGGAAGCTTCCTGTAAAGTTATCAGTCATAGATAGAGCTTATCTTTATTTGACCTGACTCAGGCCTTTAGTGATAAAAATCCTTATTGAGGGCATTTGTCAAAACAATAAAATAAAATAAAAGCCAGAAAAATTATTAAACATTGCAGCAGCTTAATGCAGTGATGTCAGTTGGTTAACCCAGAGGCTGGACAAAAAACTTCAAAGGAAATTTGGGGGCATGAGGTGTCCATCAGTTCAGTTCAGTCACTCAGTCATGTCCGACTCTTTGTGACCCCATGAATTGCAGCACGCCAGGCCTGCCTGTCCATCACCAACTCCCAGAGTTCACTCAGATTCACGTCTGTCGAGTCAATGATGCCATCCAGCCATCTCATCCTCTGTCGTCCCCTTCTCCTCCTGTCCCCAATCCCTCCCAGCATCACAGTCTTTTCCAATGAGTCAACTCTTCGCATGAGGTGGCCAAAGTACTGGAGTTTCAGCTTTAGCATCATTCCTTCCAGAGAAATCCCAGGGCTTATCTCCTTCAGAATGGACTGGTTGGATCTCCTTGCAGTCCAAGGGACTCTCAAGAGTCTTCTCCAACAGTTCAAAAGCATCAATTCTTCTGCGCTCAGCTTTCTTCACAGTCCAACTCTCACATCCGTACATGACCACTGGAAAAACCATAGCCTTGACTAGATGGACCTTAGTCGGCAAAGTAATGTCTCTGCTTTTAAAAATGCTATCTAGGTTGGTCATAACTTTTCTTCCAAGGAGTAAGCATCTTTTAATTTCATGGCTGCAATCACCATCTGCAGTGATTTTGGAGCCCCCCAAAATAAAGTCTGATGCTGTTTCCACTGTTTCCCCATCTATTTCCTATGAAGTGTTGGGACCGGATGCCATGATATTCGTTTTCTGAATGTTGAGCTTTAAGGTGTCCATAGGGGATTTCAAAAAGGTTCTGCATATTATTGGAAGTCTAGAAGTCCATTCACATATGCAGAGTTGCATGTATGCCCAAGAATAACTTGAGAAGGCCCTAATCTCTCACCTTGGGCAGACTTGGAGGTACTGCCCAAATAGGAAGTGAGGATGAGAATTAGGGCAGATAAAACAGAAGATTTGACAATGTGTTCAAAATACACACAGTGTTTTAAGCACACGAATGTTTCAGCAAATGATGGAGAACATGTTGGTTCAAAGACTTTAGGCACTCTCAACCCAGTCATTATCTGACCACCATGCTGAGCAGTCTTCAGTGGCTGCATGTGACAAGGTGCACAGATTTTGCAGAATTAGTCCAAGAAGGTGTGTGTGCTCAGTTCTTTCTGACTTTGTGACCCCATGGTCTGTAGCCTGCCAGGCTCCTCTGTCCATGGGATTTTCCAGGCAAGAATACTGGAGCAGGTTGCCATTTCCTCCTCCGGGGAATCTTCTTGACCCTGGGATCGAACCCATGTCTCTTGTGTCCTTTGCATTGGCAGGCAGATCCTTTACCACTGCACCACCTGGCAAAGGACTAAACAAATTAACAACAAGAGCAAACCTTGGGTAAGGAGGGTGATTGGTTTCTAGGATTACCATTTGATATTAAAAGTGTTCAACTTCCAACAACAAAAAATGATAAGACTCAGATAGAAAATAGAAAGAACAGGAACTTCTCTGGTGGTCCAGTGGTTAAAACTTTGCCTTCTAATACAATGGGGTATGGATTTGAATCCTAGTCAGAGAGCTAAGATGCCCCTCAGCCAAAAAACCAAAATGCAAAACAGAAGCACTATTGTAACAAATTCAATAAAGGCTTCAAAAAATAAACTAGAAAATATGATCCATACATAGAATTTTTTAAAAGGCAGTTGATAGAAACTGTCCTGAGGACTTCCAGATTTTGGAATTATGAAACAAAGTCTTTTAGTCAGATAGTATACATTCAAAGCACTAAGAAAAAAATTAAAGAATTATAGGAAAGTATGATTACATTATACATTTACAAAAAAGAGAGTATCAAAAAGGCATAAATATGAAAAGGAACCAAATAGAAATTCTTGAGTTGCAAAGTAAAATAAGTCAAATGGAAAATTCATTAGAGGGGCTCAACAGCATATTTGGACTGACAGAAGAAAGAATCAGAAGATAAGTCAATATAAATTGCTGAGAGAGTAAAAGAAAAAGAATAAAGAAAAAGACCCTTAGAGACCCATGGGATATCATCCAGTGCACCAAAACATGCATGATGGAAATCTCAGAGGAAGAGGAGAGAGAGAAAAAAGGGGCAAAAAAATTTAAAGATCTAATGGCAAAAATCTTCCCATATATGATGAAAAACATTAATCTAAACTTTCAAGAAGTGCAACAAACTCCAACGGTGGATAAACTCTAAGCCATACCTAAACACATCATAGCCAAACTGACAAAAGACGGAATCCTGAAAACGCCAAGAGGAACTTCCCTGGTGGTTCAGGGTTTGGAAGTCTGTTCCCAAGGCTTCCCTGGTGGCTCAGAGGTTAAGCGTCCGCTTCCAATGCGTCTGCCTCCAGTGCGGGAGACCTGGGTTCAATCCCCGGGTCAGGAAGACCTCTTGGAGAAAGAAATGGTAACCCACTCCAGTGTTCTTGCCTGGAGAATCCCATGGACAGAGGAGCCTGGTAGGCTACAGTCCATGGGGTCGCAAAGAGTCAGACATGACTGAGCGACTTCACTTCCCTTCACTTCACTTCCCAAGTGCAGGGGTAGTGGGTTAGAAAACTGGGATCCCACATGCTGTGGGGAAACTAAACCTGCACACTACTGAAACTACTGAGCCCACGTGCCTCAACTAGAGAGCCTGCATGCTTCAAACTACAAAGCCCATGCACTCTGGAGCCTGTACGCCACAGCTAGAGAGAAGCCTGTGCGCCACACAAAGAGCCTGCATGCCGCAACTAAAACCCAGTGCAGTCAAATAAATAAATATTTTTTTAAGTACTACATTTAATTTAAAAAAGAAAACCAACACAAAAGTGACATTGAAAACATTGAAAGAAAAAAAATCTGTCAACCACATCCAATCATGCCACCCTTCAAAAATTAAGGAGATGGTAAGACATTCCTAGAAAAACAAAAACTGATAATTTGTTGCTAGAAAACATTTCCTGTAAGAAATATTGAAAATCTTTCAGACTGAAATAAATGCATACTAACTTCAGTTCATGTGAAAAAAAAAAAAAAAACAGCACTGGTAAAAGTAACTATATGGGTAAATAGAAAAGACAGTATAAATGTGTGTGTGTGTAAAATCCCAGTAATCCCAGGGGAATCTTTAAAAATATAAGATATATAATGTGCATGTGTGTCTGTGTGTGTGCTGAGTCGCTTCAGTCGTGTCCAACTCTGTATGACCCTATGGACTGCAGCCTGCCAGGCTCCTCTGTCCATGGGATTCTCCAGGCACGATACTAAAATGGGTTGCTGTGCCCTCCTCCAGGGGATCTTCCTGACCCAGGGATCAAACCCGTGTCTCTTATGTCTAACTTGCATTGGCAGGGCGGTCCTTTACTACTAGCACCACCTGGGAAGCACAAAGATATTTAATACTATATATTAAAAATATGAAAGATATATAAAATTATATTTGATATATACTATATCAAAAGTATAGTAAATTTTTTTAAACAAAACTTTAAATGAACTCCAGAAAACATTTCCTTAACACAAAGAAAGAAATCGTGGAGAAATAAAGAAATATAAAATGAGTTTTAACATGTAGAAGTCAAACAACGATATGACAGATGTAAATCCCTTTTTATCAGAATTAACAATAAACATGAATGGTTAAACACTCCACATGTAAGGCAGAGGTTAGCACAGCATATTGAAAAAACCATGACCCAACCCCAGACAGCTTGGGGGGGGCGGGTGGAGGGCTCCTGCGTTGTCAGTGCTTGCTGTATCGTCTCCCGGTATGCCCACCCACAGCCATTTATCCATCTCTTATTGTGTGCCATCAGTGCTGGGGGGTGCAGTCTGAGTCTTCCTTCCCACCTTCTTCCCACTGTAACCAATCTTCTCTGTAACTTGCTTGTGTCAAAATGTTTTTAAACACAAGAAGAAAGTTGGCTTCCTACCTCACACCATCTCAAAAATTATCTAAAAAAATTATCATAGAGCTCTGGATAAGAGTTAAGACTGCAAAACTCTTTAAAAAAGAAAGGAGCAAATTTTTGTGATCTTAGACCAGGCAGTGGTTTCTCAGATTTAACACAAAACCCCAAGGGACACAGGTAAATAAGAATTCAACTCAATTAGGAGTAGGGGATTAAGGGATGCAAGCTACTATGTACAAAATAAATAAGCTCTCAGGATATATGGCACAGTGCAAAGAGTAGGACACAACAGAGCAAATTCACTTTCACATAGAAAATATAGCCAATATTTCATATTAACTTTAAATGAAGTATAATCTATAAAATTATGTATGACTATGTTGTACACCTAAAAGTAATATAATAAATCAAATATGCATCAGTATAAAGAAAGAATTCCCCCAAAATAAAAAAAGTAAAAACACTGTGCGTCAAAGGACATAACCAAGAAAGAGAAGACAATCTTACAAAATGGGAGGCAATATTTGCACATGATATAACTGAATGAGAGGCTTCTATCTAGTGTATATGAAGAACGCTTACAACTCAAAACTAAAAAGACAATTCAATTTTAAAAAATGAACACAACTTACAGGCACTATTTATTTCTGTATTATTGAAAACCATGAGTTAACACTGGTAACTCCATTCCTGAATTAGCTACAAAGGATTCATTCCAATTTTCCTTCTTTTCATGTATTTAAATCCACTTCTCTCACTTGTGAGAAACTGGCTCCCATCAACCTTAAAATACCAATTTTTTGCATCAATCATGTTTGTATGTAACCATTTTACCAGCAATTGGTCATGCCCTCAGCCACCAAAGATGCTCTGTAGCTTTTGTTCAGATTCTGATACCTCTCTTTGGACCAACACCAGTTGCATAGCTTAAGGGTCTTTACTGTGATCTAAGCATTGGGACCCCTCCTTATCCTGTGAGGTTTTGCTGCCTGTGTCCAAGCTTCTGTCTCTGGCTGCCTTCCCCCAGTATAGACCCCCTCATCCTCCTCTGCTAATGCTAACCATGGCAATCTGCGATGCCCTCTGCTCAAATGTCCTCCTCATCACAATTGAGCTGAATCGACCATGACTGAGTGATCGTGACCCCTCTGTGCACCTGCCGTCCACAGATTTCTTCGGCTGTGCACTCCACTCTGCACCAAAGCCATGCTTGCCCTCGCCTTTCCATAGATATTCTCTTCCTTGTACCCAGGCTCCTTCTTCACTGCAGTGACTCATATTCTGCACTCTAACTGCAAAGATGCCCTCCAAGTCACACCTGACATGCCCAGTACACTGCTGCAACTTCCACCTGTGCAGGTGTTTCTTGCACATATTTCCATGCAATGGCTTGTACTGAAATACAGAGGGATAAATAAAAGAAGAGACATGTGGAGGAAGGGAAGAAAGGAGAGAGGCAGAAAGATAAAGGGACGGAAGGAGAGGGGATCATTTTACATCAACAAACATTTATAATAGGATCCTAACCTACCTTCCTCTTCTTTACCTTCCAGCAAGAAAAGACTCTTATCTGCCTCTGGTGGGTATGACTCCTGTAAGCTGATCTTCTATTATCATCCAAAGAAAGAAGACTAACTTTTCTACATAAATCAAGAAAGCATGCTACAGCATGTTGAGGGGGAAGCATGTGGATAACAAAAATTAAGACTATTAGCAGTATTTGGAAAATTGAAAACCAAGCTACCTGTAAATTACATTATCCCTGCCAAAATAGAAAATACTAACTTCTAGGAAAAAGTTAACTTGCCCTATCTTAGCTTTGTCCTATAAATTCTATTTAGGAGAGCCTCGGTTGCTTTTTTTTAAATTTAATTTTGTTTCACAATAGAATTCCTTTCTCTGTCATCTCGAGTAGACTTCTTCCATCTTGTAAGGATTAGAGGGTGGCCGAATTACAAGTGTTATGTACACAAGACAAATGGAGATGGAAATCAGCTAGCCCCTTGTGTCCAAATCATATTTGGAAGCAGGTGAGTAGGTGCAGGAAGAGGGTTCTGAATTATGCTTATCTACCATCAGCAGAAAAGGAAGAAACAGTCATCAGTTTTGCTAGTTAGTCCACTAAATGGTATTTTTTTGTCCAGCTTCTGTCACTTTGTATCCTTCATTCCGTCATCCTGTGTCTTTGATCTTTTGATTGGTTAACCCAAGATAATTGGTACCTTCTGGTCCATGGGTGAGAATTGCCAGCAGTCAATTCTATTTGCCTTTTGACCACAGGAGAGTTAATTAATGAAGCTTAGAGTGACTTACACAAGGGAAGGTTATTTTTGTGAAATACCTGAAAAAGAAAGATGTTTCAAATCTCAAATCAAAGCAAGCAACAAGACATTAAAATGCTGAATTGAATTAGGAAGCTATTTATGAAAATACATTTCAGTCTGGAGATTTATTAAATCAGCTGTGCTACTGCACTCCATGGGAAAACAGGTTCCATTTGTCAATTATTCCAAATTCATCCAATCTTGGAAAGTCACCAAAAGCTCTCCTGGACATAACAGATTTTGAATTTTGTTCATTTTAACATGTTGTTTTTCCAAGTGAAAATAAATTGTTCTGACACCTCTCATATTTTCTGTTCTAACTAACCTGACAAATTCATTATGTGGTCTTGGTCTTAGAAATTGATTTTAAAGGGACAGGATAAGGATGCCAGTAGGGCGTATCAGAAACAGGTAGATTAAAGTTTTATCAAGAGATCTGAGTGCCTGCTGGCAAGAGAGGAGAAAGAGGGCTCCCCCTCCTCCTTTTGCTTACAGCAGGCATGAGAGATGCTTGATTACATACCAACCACCTGGGTGACTAACACAGGCTGTGTCCTCCTTTGAGGATAAAAAATGAGGAAGGGGCTGCTCTAATTCAATTTCTCAAATAGTTAAGGATGTTTATCCTGCTAGTACCTGAGATGTAGTGTCAACATTCCTCTCACTAGTTTCAACTAGGAAAGTTCCAAAATATAAGATCTATATAGGATCATTTTATAAACGATGTTATCTGTCCTCATCACACATTGTTTTTTTCTTTTTCAATTTTTGGACCTTTTTTATTCTGTTATTTATAAAACACCATATATAGAACAAAAAGAGAGAGCTACATTCTCTATAGAGAACCGAAAGCATTCTGAAAAGCTTTTACAATTTATTTTCTTAGATAGTAAGCCTCTATCTAAAAAGATTGAGGGGCTTCCCTGGTCGTCCAGTGGTTAAGACTTAGCCTTATCCCAGTGTAGGGGGTGATGGTTCGATCCCTGGTCAGGGAGCTAAGATCTGACAGTCCTCCTGGCCAAACTGAAATATGGAACAGAAGCAATATTGTAGCAAACTCAATAAAGACTTTAAAAACCGTCTACATAAAAAAAAAAAAGTCTTTAAAAAATGACTGAGACAGCATTGAAGGGCTGCTGAGAGGGTCTGAAGAAAATTTAGGAAGAGAGACGTTGTCACTCAAATGACCATTATTGGCAGTGATGGCAACTACTGGAAAAAAGAGGGAATGAAAAAACACTCTGCACAGTTCTGTGTATAGTCAGAAATTAATGAATGTTGTTGAACTCCCTTGATTTGAACATCTACCACGATGTCAAGAAGATACAGGGCCTTGATGAAGCATTTGGTTATGTCTAGGGACTGAAGTCGGAGAAGGCAATGGCACCCCACGCCAGTACTCTTGCCTGGAAAATCCCATGGACGGAGGAGCCTGGTGGGCTGCAGTCCATGGGGTCGCAAGGAGTCGGACGTGACTGAGTGACTTCACTTCCAATTTTCACTTTCATGCACTGGAGAAGGAAATGGCAACCCACTCCAGTGTTCTTGCCTGGAGAATCCCAGGGACGGGGGAGCCTGGTGGGCTGCCATCTCTGAGGTCGCACAGAGCTGGACACGACTGAGTGACTCAGCAGCAGGGACTGAAGTAACAGGGATGTTCGGGTTATGAGGTGTTTCTTGCATATTTGTTTGCTTCAGTGAAGTTGCAAAGTGTGTGACATGGACGGTATAAGGATTTACCTTTTTTAAATTAACTTTTATTGGAGTATAGTTGCTTTAAAAGGTTGTTTTAGTTTCTACTGTACAGCAAAGTGAATCAACTCTATGTATCAAACCAGTCCATCCTAAGGGAAATCAGTCCTGAATATTCACTGGAAGGACTAAGGTTGAAGCTGAAACTCCAATACTCTGGCCACCTGATGTGAAGAACTGACTCATTGGAAAAGACGCTGATGCTGGGAAAGACTGAAGGCAGAAGGAGAAGGAGATGACAGAGGAGGAGACTCTTGGATGGCATCACCAACTCAATGGACATGAGTTTAAGCAAGCTCTGAGAGTTGGTGATGGACAGGGAAGCCTGGCGTGCTGCAGTCCTTTGGGTCGCGAAGAGTAGGACATGACTGAGCGACTGAGCTGAACTGATCCATTTATCCTCTCTGTTTTGGATTTCCTTCCCATTTAGGTCATCACAGAGCACTAATCAAAGGTATACAGACTGTGGTCCCTGGACCAAATCTGGTCCATACATCTGTTCTTGTGAACAGAGAATTACTGCCACATGCAGGACAGCCACGATCGTTTATTTATGTTTTGTCTATGATAGCCTTTGTGCTACAACAGCAGCAGAGTTCAATAGCTGTGACAGAGATCATATGGCCCATTAAACCTAAAATATTTACTCTCTGGCCCTTAACAACTAAATTCTCTGCTTGAAGAGGAGGTTTTTGAGGTGAGTTCAATATTAAAAACTCTCCTTTAGACATTTAATTTTCCCTAATAGTATGAGGAAATATGCTCTCTGCATATATACATCATCTCCTTGTGGTTGAATATTAATAAGAAAGGACGTTTTATTAATTTTCTTAAGAAAGTGAAACTTTAAGGTTCTGTGATTTTTTTTTAAACATACTAAACAGATCAAACAATGTTCTTGAAAGTGAGGGGAAAGTGTTAGTCATTCCATAGTGCTCCTCTTTTGGGGACCCCATGGAGTGTTCTGTCCATGGAATTTCTCCAGGGCAGAATACTGGAGTGGGTAGCCATTCCCTCTTCCAGGGAATCTTCCCAACACAGGGATCGAACCTGAATCTCCTGCATTGCAGGTGGACTCTTTACTATCTGAGCCACCAGGGGAGCCTAAACATGTTTAACAGTGTTCTTAGGGCAGAGCAGATTACTCCCTGGTGGCTCAATGGTAAAGAATCGGCCTGCAGTGTGGGAGACCTGGGTTCCATCCCTGGGTTGAAAAGATCCCCTGGAGAAGGGAAAGGCTGCCCACTCCAGTATTCTGCCCTGGAGAAATCCAAGGATTGTATAGTCCATGGGGTCGCAAAGAGTCAGACATGACTGAGCAATTTTCACTTTCGGGCAGAGCAAATATTCCAAGTCAGGGGCTAAAGCAATATAGACTGAGGTGAAAAGTTATCTTGATCATGAGCCCTTCAGTGACCTTGGTAGTTGTATGCTGCTGGTTTTCAGCAAACAAACAAAAAAACATATTTTAAGAAATTGTGAAGGGACAAACATTGCTGCAGGAAAAGACACTAGGAGAGAAAAAGTTCTTCAGCTTTCTCTATGGTGCTATTTACCCCACTAGCCATAAAAGACACTCGCTTCATTGAAATCCATTTCTTCTACTTAGGAGAATTGTATCTTTATTTGATGTTTATTGCCTATGGTGTATAGACTTTACTTCTTGGAGGTAATTATAGGTTCACAGTGAGCAGCAAACACAGAGATTTATAATATGCTCCCTTCTCTTCCCCCAACACTCTCCCCACTATCAACACCCCCATACACACACACACAGAGGGACATTTGTTACCACTGATGTACCTGCACTGACATGTCGTTATTGCCCAAGTCCATCATTTATATTAGGGGTCACTCTTGATGTGCATCCTATTGGCTTTGATAAATATGTCATGACATATATCCACCAAGGACCTGTTTTATGTTTTCGCTACTTTACCTGATACCCAATGCCTAGTCTTTTAAGGAAGTTTAGGTGAGTTTTCACTGTTTTATTTTATTTTCCTCCTTTTCTCCTTCCCTCCCTTCTTTCTTTCCTCCCTCCTTCCAACCCTTCCCTCCTTCCTTCTTTCCTTCCCTCTTACTGAGTTCAAGTAAGGCTGTTAAGCCAGAGAACTGGCATTTGCTGAGCCTTGGTTATCAGATGATTTGTGTGTGTGATGGTTAACTTTATATGTCAACTTGACTGGGACAGAAGACACCCAGGTATTTGGTCACACATAATTATCAATGTCTCTGTGAGGGCATTTGTGGATGAGATTAGCATTTAAATGGATAGAAAGCAGATTGCCACCCCCAATTTGGGTGGGCCTCATCCAATCCCTTGAAGGCCAGAATAAAAAAAAAAAAAAGGAAAAATGAGGGAGAATCCACTCTCTGTTTTCAAGCTGGGACACTGGCATTCTCCTGCACTCAGACTGGAATTCACACCACTAGCGTTCTTGGTTCTCCAGTTTGCAGATTGAAGACTGTGGAATTTCTAGCTTCCATAATAAAGTGACCTATTGTGTATAATGGGCTTCCCTGGTGGCTCAGCTGGTAAAGAATCCGCTTGTAATGCAGGAGACCTGGGTTTGATCCCTGGGTTGAGAAGATCCCTGGAGAAGGGAAAGGCTACTCACTCCAGTATTCTGGCCTGGAGACTTCCATGGACTACTTACTCCATTGGGTCGCAAAGAGTTGGACACAAATTAGCAACTTTCACTTTCATGGTGTATAATAAACCTCATATATATATTGGAGAAGGCACTGGCGATCCATTCCAGTACTCTTGCCTGGAAACTTCCATGGACAGAGGAGCCTGGTAGGCTGCCATCCATGGGATCGCTAAGAGTTGGACACGACTGAGTGACTTCACTTTCACCTTTCACTTTCATGCATTGGAGAAGGAAATGGCAACCCACTCCAGTGTTCTTGCCTGGAGAATCCCAGGGACAGGTGAGCCTGGTGGGCTGCAGTCCACGGGGTCGCTAAGAGTCGGACACGACTGAGCGACTTCACTTTCACGCATTGGAGAAGGCAATGGCAACCCACTCCAGTGTTCTTGCCCGGAGAATCCCAGGGACAGGTGAGCCTGGTGGGCTGCCGTCTATGGGCCGTCTATGGGGTCGCACAGAGTCTGACATGACTGACGTGACTTAGCAGTAGCATATGTGTATCTATGTATATATGTTTAGGTATACTTACATATGTGCGTGTCTGGTTGTATACAGACACATCTATCAGCTTTGTTTCTCTGGAGGACCCTGACAAAAACAGTGTGTATTAGCTCTGGAAGTCAGTCCTTACATTCCTCCAAGGAGTCAGCTTTATTACCCTTTGCTTGCAGGCAAACTATTTTAAAAAAGAAAGAAAATCTGTGATTCAGAGAAGTGAAACTTGTTTAGTATCCTGCAACAGAGTGCTACTCTGGCAGAATCCAGATGCAAATCCAGATTATGATTCCCAAATCTCTTTCTTTTTCAGATCTACCAGGACATAGGGAGCACATATTATTCATTTTTCTTTCTTTGTTGTTGTTCAGCCACTAAGTTATGTCTGATTCTTTGTGACCCCATGGACTGTAGCACACCAGGCTTCCATATCCTTTACTATCTCCTGGAATTTGTTCAAGCCCATGTCCATTGAGTAGCTGATGCCATCCAACCACCTCATCCTGTGTCGTCCCCTTCTCCTGCCCTCAATCTTTCCCAGCATCAGGGTCTTTTCCAGTGAGTTGGCTCTTGGCATCAAGTGGCCGAAGTATTAGAGCTTCAGCATCAGTCCTTCCAAGGAATATTCAGGGCTTGTTTCCTTTAGTGTCTCATAAATAGTATGAATATGTGAATAAGTAAATACATAAACAGAAATTTTTTAAAAATCTACCAGGACAATGGTATAAGACAGAGCTTTCTAGATTTGGGTTAAATTGAGAACATTGTCATAAAGCAGAAAAAGACCTTAGTACTAGATCCAAGATTTATTCCCAGAGTGGAAGCTGCAGCCATCGTCACAAATAAACAGTGGCCAGTAATGTGTGTACATGGGGTCTGATGGTATGTGACCAAGAATTAAAGCAGAGAGTCTGGCAAAGGAGACAACGAGCTGAAGCTAATAGTGAAATCTATTTTTCTATTTTGCATGGAACTTAAGAGAGAAAAAGTCAGGGGCTCAAGACACTGCTGAACATCAGGAAGTTTCTGCCTCTCGGACACGGAGAGCTGAGTCTTCATGTGGTTGTTCAGCAGGTGCTACTTTAGCATTATTGTAGGAGAAAGTGTCCTGGCCAGCCTTACTGGAGAAGCAAAAGAAGCAACGCTGCAAGCTCGTTCCCTTTTGACATCTGAGCATCAGGCTATGTAGTTGGTGAGTGTAGTAGTTTCCTATTGCTGACATAAAAAATTACTGGGTTACCCAAAAAATTCTTTTGGGTTTTTTCCACAAGATGTTATGGAAAAAAACAAACATAAAATCTTACAGAAAAACCCAAACCCAATACCACAAACTCAGTGACCCCGAATAATACAATCTATTATCTTCTAGTTATCAGTACATACAACTATACAAACTTTACTTACATACATTGGTTTCACTAGGCCAAAATTAAGGTTTTATTTTCTCTGCAGGCCTAGGGCAAAGTCCATTTCTTTGTCTTTTCCAGCATCTAGAATTGCATCTCTTTCATGCCATAGCTTGTGGTCTTTCCACCATCTTCAAAAACATCAACAGAGCATCTTGCTTTGGTATCCAACTGCCTTTTTAATCTGCTGCCAAATCTCCCTCTGCTTCCCTCTTTTTTAATTAATTAATTTTTATTGGAATATAATTGCTTTACAATGTACAACATCATGAATCAGCCATGTGTATACATATATCCCTTCTCTCTTGAGCTTCCCTCCCACCCCAGTCCTCTGTTCTACCCATCTGGGTCATCACAACCTCCACTTTATACAAACATTTGTGATTACATTTAGGAACCCCCTGAATAATTCAGAATAATCTCACTATCTCAAGATCTTCAACTTAATTACATACGTAAAGTCTCTTTGGCCATATAAGTTAGTATTCATGGCTTCCAGGGACTCAGACATAGACATTTTTGAGAGCCAATATCCAGGTTATCACAGGAGAGTGTTTGAGTAGAGTTTTCTCTCTGAGTAAAGCTCTTGGGTATCTTTTTTCTGCAGTCAGAGCCAACAGGCTCAGGGCCATCCTGAGAGGAGTACAGGGTTAATATCTACCAACAATACACTGACTCACTAATCCCTCAATAACTGTCACTTTTCTTGAGATTTCCATGTTGTTTTCCATTTGAGTTGGAAGAAGAAGCATCACAGCTTTTACTCTGAAGGAACACCTCATCTATGTTAGAACCTTAGCCTGAATTCCTTGATAATCAGTTAAGAAAGACAACGCAGGACAAGTGACCACGACGGAGACTTGTGAGAAAATTCTCAGGAAGGAAAGAAGGTAAGCTGGTAGGTGACAAAGTCAGTCATGGCTCAGTGCACAATTTTATGTGGAGGGTGACCCCATCAGTATGACAAAAAAAAAAAACCACCTTTATTTGCTAAAGACTGCCAGGGCTTGGCTTGATTCAACACTGGGGAGAGCCCAGAGCAAGGGATAAGTAATAGACCTGAAGTCACGCCTTCAAGGCAAAGAGGATAATTGAGAAACTGTGTGGGAAGTTATTGAACCATGGGACACATCCACAATTCATTAATAAAAATGCAGAAATATCAAGAAAGCCAAAGGAAAGATATCCAGTTCCACCAGAATGGATGTTCTTCTAAGTGATTCTATGAGAACAATGAGGGTAAACTCATGAAAGAATAGAGAGATGGCCTGGCATCCAGTCCTGCCAGCATGCAGCAAATATATTCATTTTCTTAAACAATGCAGACAATGGATCTAAAATGCAGTGTTGGGGCAGGGGGCTGGACCATTGTACAGGCTCTGCGGAGGAAGGCAGTGTTTTTAGATGCACAGCACATGCTGGTGAGTGGGATTTAGTTAGTCTTTTCAGATAGACAAGCTGCCTAAAACTAGAAAATAAAGCCCCGAGAGAAATTAGGTGACTACTGTGTTCACAAAGGATCATTCTTCTGTGCATTGAGGAGATAACCTACAGTAGTATTTGTCAAACTTCAGTACACGTGAAAATGACCTGGAGAACTGAGGTCCACCACTAGCGTCTCAGATTCACTAAGCCTAGGGTAAGATGACCAGAAAGCTGGTTTGCCCAGGACAATAGGAGTTTCCAGGATGCATGACTTTAACTTTGAAAACTAGGATAGGCCTGAGAAAACCAATCAATGATCATCTTAGTATGCAGGTGCAGGGGTTGACATGATTAACAGGCTCCCAGGTGGTGCTGGGCTTTGCAGGTGGCTCAGACGGTAAAGAATCTGCCTGCAATGAAGAAGACCCAGGTTCGATTCCTGGGTTGGGAAGATCCCCTGGAGAAGGGTATAGCAACCCACTCCAGCATTCTTGCCAGGAGAAGTCCATGGACAGAGGAGCCTTGGGGGCTACAGTGCCTGGGGTTGCAAAGAGTTGGACACGACTGAGAAACTAATACTTTCATTTTCAGGTGGTGCTGCTTTCAGCTGGCATAACTTTGAATAGCAATGAGTAAGCAGTGAGCTAGTAAACTCAGACTAATTCAGAAAGAAAATAGAACTGTTTAAACACTTAATAGAAAATTTCCTCTGTCATTTAATCTCACTTAGAATTTGGGCTGAATCTATTGAGAAGGTCAAAAATTCTACCTACTGTGGAACATGGGGTTGGGCTCTAGAGAAGTCAGTAATTTAAACAAGATGGGCAAGTCACTGTTAGGCTCTCATACTGTCCATGTACCAGCTGTGTCCTTGGCATAGGTATGTGAGGATCGTTTGTATTTTCTAGATGGATTTAGAAAGAACATTTCAGAAAAGAACATTGAAATTGCTTTTTTCTTTTTAAAATTGTATTTCTCCCTATATGTTCAGATTATCTTTCTCTTCCCACAAAGGAATTCTGAAGTATTGTCTGTGTACAGAGGAAGACTAGAAATGGCTGTGACATTCCATCTATTGAGAATTCACTGGCATTAGCTAGAGACTATGATTTCCTCTGATCCCTCCATCCTTCAAGGTCATTTCCACCTGATGGCTTTCAAGAAACACTAAGGCTGGGATTATCAGGGGTTCCTTATGTTGACTCAGTCGGTAAGGAATCTGCCTGCAGTGCAGGAGACTCCGATTCCACCCCTGGGTTTGGAAGATCCCATGGAGAAGGGAACGACAACCCACTCCAGTATGCTGGCCTGGAGAATCCCCATGGACAGAGGAGCCTGGTGGGCTACAGTCCATGGGATCTCAATGAGTCAGACACAACTGAGCGACTAATACTTAGGACAGGGTGCTTTATCTTCTTCAATAGTGGGTGACATTCAGGTTGGGGAAAAATGGTCTACCCAGTTGCTTTTGCAAATATTATATTATGCTGACTCTGCACAGAGCACTGTCCTCAATGCTTTACAAAATATTTGCTTACCAAAGTTGTAGTATAATTATGTGAGGAATTCTAATTATGTAATAATTTTCTTTCAGAAGTTCAAAATTTGAGAACAAACTTCCTGTCACTTCTTGATTAGCTTAAATTTATTTGTTTATAATTAATGTGCCTATCTGATTCCAGAAGGTATAGGATGAATTAATTAGAGATTCTGTGTGTATTCTTATTTAAACTGTGTTTTAATACATAGTCATGGACCAATTACATTAAAACAATGGCAAACTATATGAAATATCCTTTTAAAATTACATAGGCTGTTAATTCGGAGAAGGCAATGGCACCCCAATCCAGTACTCTTGCCTGGAAAATCCCATGGACGGAGAAGCCTGGTAGGCTGCAGTCCATGGGGTCATGAAGAGTTGGACATGACTGAGGGACTTCACTTTCACTTTTTAACCTATCATTTTATATACAGATAAAGAAACAAACAATTAGAAGTCATGCAGATGCCACTATGTGGTATCCACTATGTGGTAGTGGGGAACGGATCTGAATCCAGACAGTTTGGCAGCAGAATTAGTTGAGTTTTAATAGGGCCATTAGCCCCTTTGCAGGATTTCACTATGGCAATTTCACAGCTCTGTTAGGTTGCAGGCAGCTTGTTGAGAGTCTATAATTAAATCTGTGTTTTCATCACAAAAGAGCTCATTTCCGGACCTGGTCCAATAAGAGTTTTCACATTTTGTCTAACATGGGAATGCCTTGAGTACTTGCCTGTGAATTTAAGTCTAAACCACTAGACGCATGCTAAGCTTTTGGCAAAGGGGAAACCATTTGGTTTAGTCACTGAATCCTGTCCAACTCTTGCGACCCCATGGACTGTAGCCTGCCAGGCTCCTCTGACCATGGGATTCTCCAGCCAGGCAAGAATACTGGAATGGGTTGCCATTTCCTTCTCCAGGGGATTGTCCCAACCCAGGAATTGAACCCAGGTCTCCTGAATTGCAGGCAGATTCTTTACGGATTGAGCTACAAGGGAAGCCCAAATGGTAAATACATTAGGATTGGTTGGGGCTCTTTCAAAGGCAAGTAATAAAGTCCCACTCAAGTCAGCTTAAGCAAAAGACTGAATTATTAAGATTCATTATTGAATTCATTAAGAGTTATTGAGATCCCACATCTGAGAGGAAAATGCCAGAGAGCGGGGGCTGTAAGCATGCGTGTCTCAGGGATTCTCAGCATTCTTTCATCTCCGCTTGACTTTGTCCCCAATTATTTGATTCTTCCCAGGTGACAATAGTAGCAAAAAACCCACCTGACAATGAAGGAAACATAAGAGGTGCAGGTTTGATCCCTGGGTTGGGAAGACCTCCTGGAGGAGGGCATGGCAAAACACTCCAGTATTCTTGCCTAGGGAATCCTAGACAGAGGAGTGTGGTGGGCTATCGTCCATCGGGTTGCACAGAGTTGGACATAACTGAAGTGATTTAGCAGGCACAGTACAACACACTCAGTTCTTCCTTCATGTTGCCAATAGACCCTCTTCACAAGGTAAGAGCTATCACTGTTGCAAATCTCCTCTTGGAATCCTCAATGGGGAAAGAATTGCAGCCCCAAGGGGGATCTCTGATTGGCTCTGCTTAAGTCGTATGACTACCATTACTCAAACACTCTTGCCAGGATGGTGGAGTAGAGTGTGAAGCATGGTGAAGCCTGGCTCACCTTCTCCATACACCTGAAATGAATGCCCAGAGTCTAAAACCAGAGTACCTGGAACACATTAGCATGATGGTCAGAAAAAAAGAAATCAAAATCACTGAAACAAGAACCGCTATATCACCCTGTGGGATGTGGGCAAGGACAGACAGTTGGAATTTAGAATTTTGTTTCTTCCCTTCCTCCACTCCAACTAAGACAAATCTGACTCATCACACTTTTTCTCTGGATAGTTTTAGAGTCAGAAAAGGAGTATTAATTCAGGAAGAGGCTAAGTAATCTTTCTAAGAAGTGAAGCACAATAAGAAGGAGAAAACGGTCTTAGAAATGATCTTATATTTTGTTATTTGGCATATAGAATAGAAACTCTATTTCTAATGCTTTTCTGTATTTCACAAATTCACATAAATGATTGCCAAGAAAATAAAAAGAAGATATTAGCTCTAAAATGGAGGGGCTGATAAATGGGAGAAGCTCTGCCTGGAAGCAAGGTAAAGATGAGGCTTGCTGAATTTCAGGCCTATATGGAAGGAAAGAGAACTATAATTGCCAACCTTTCAGTGAGAAGTATATTTGGTTGCAAAATCTGAACAAAAGGGAAAATGGAAGTGAGGGGAAAATTTCATCAAAGAAGGCTTCGGGAATGAATTAGAACAGACCTGAAGACTAATATAAAGAGCCTTTACTCACTTGTAAGCTCACGCTGAGATGTTTTGACCTCCTTTGCTCTTTAAGGAAAAAAAATCCCTTTTGTTAGTTCCTTCAGAATGGAAATTCTTTAGCAGAAACACCATTGGAGGTCTGCAAGGTGTGTGCCACAGCCTCTGGCTTGTCTAAGCAGAAATACATGGAAATGGAGGGACCACTTGAAATAAGTATGGACACTGAATATGTCCAATTAAGTCTGTGACACCTTTTCTCTCAGTTCAGTTCAGTTGCTCAGTCGTGTCCGACTCTTTGCGACCCCATGAATTGCAGCACGCCAGGCCTGCCTGTCCAGCACCAACTCCCGGCGTTCACTCAGATTCACGTCCATCGAGTCAGTGATGCCATCCAGCCATCTCATCCTCTGTTGTCCCCTTCTCCTCCTGCCCCCAATCCCTCCCAGCATCAGAGTCTTTTCCAATGAGTCAACTCTTCTCATGAGGTGGCCAAAGTACTGGAGTTTCAGCTTTAGCATCATTCCTTCCAAAGAAATCCCAGGGCTCATCTCCTTCAGAATGGACTGGTTGGATCTCCTTGCAGTCCAAGAAGGGACTCTCAAGAGTCTTCTCCAACACCACAGTTCAAAAGCATCAATTCTTCGGCGCTCAGCCTTCTTCACAGTCCAACTCTCACATCCATACATGACCACAGGAGAAACCATAGCCTTGACTAGACGGACCTTGGTCGGCAAAGTAATGTCTCTGCTTTTGAATATGCTATCTAGGTTGGTCATAATTTTCTTCCCAGGAGTAAGCGTCTTTTAATTTCATGGCTGCAGTCACCATCTGCAGTAATTTTGGAGCCCCCAAAAATAAAGTCTGACATTGTTTCCACTGTTTCCCCATCTATTTCCCATGAAGTGATGGGACCGGATGCCATGATCTTCGTTTTCTGAATGTTGAGCTTTAAGCCAACTTTTTCACTGTCCTCTTTTACTTTCATCAAGATGGGCCTCTCTAACTTTAATGTGCACACTAGTCACCTAGGGACCTTATTGAAATGCAGAATCTAATTTGATGGGCCTAAGGCGTTGCCTGACACTATGCGTTTGTAGACCCTGATTCTGGGAAAGGTTGAGGGCAGGAGGAGAAAAGGATGACAGAGGATGAGATGTTTGAATGGCACCACCAGCTTAATGGACATGGGTTTGGGTGGACTCCGGGAGTTGGTGATGGACAGGGAGGCCTGGCGTGCTGCGGTTCATGGGATTGCAAAGAGTCAGACATGACTGAGCGACTGAACTAAACTGAATGAATGTCCGCGCTTCCCTCGTGGCTCCACAGGAAAGAATCTGCAAGCTAATGCAGGAGACGTGGGTTCGATCCATGGGTTCTGGAGAAGGAAATGCCAACACACTCCAGTATTCTTACCTGAGAAATCCCATGGACAGAGGAGCCTGATGGGCTGCAGTCCAAGGGGTCACCAAAGAGTTGAACATGACTTAGCAACTGAACAACAATAACAACAGCAATGACTGTCCAAAGAATGACAATCTCCTGGCCATATTTCGAGTATCTAGGCTCTAAATGGTTTCAGAAAGTCAGTGGATTTTGTAACTAATTTCAGGGCTGTCTCTCCAATTTCCCAAGAGGTTTGCATCATAATTAAGTGCCATATCAAAATGAACAGATCACTGACATTCAGTGTTATGAGAGTAACACTCAAGTCTATTTTGAAGTAATATCTGATTGTGCTTGAAGAACTTTTCAGAATTGGGAAAATGACTCTCAAATGAAAGAAGAGAATCAACTGACATTGAGGTTCATATCAAAGAGGAAAGTTCTTAGATATACTTCCCAGGAAAGAATCAGAGAAAGCTAGAGCATTCAGTGCCAAATAATATAGCAAATACCTGAAGCAGTCATATTCAGCCTTTTCTGGACATTAAAAAAACCTGGGTAGCTTTAAAAATACTGATGCCTGGACCCCACTCCAGGCATGATGATTTCACTTCTCTGGAGTTTAGCCATGGCACTCCTTTTACCATGCATTTTATGTTCTATACTCTCATGCTTTGACCTCTTGAGGATTTGATAACTCTGGAAGGACTGTTCCTCCCAGGACTGGCTAATTACTAGATAGTGGTCCACAGTGGGCCACCTGTCCTAATCACCCAGAACCAACTAGGAAGAGCCCCTGTGTGCTAGAGCACACTGAAATTTTTCAAACTAGCCAGTGCCAAGCCTGCTTACCCTGCCTCACCCATTCTTTTCCGCAATAAACAACCATGATAAAGGAATTGCCATAAAAATTCTTGCCTGAATTTTTCCCTCTCTCTTCCTCTTGCCAACACTGGTGCTTCTCCATGTGTCCTTCCCATGGCATGGCATGCAGAGAGGGCATCTCTTAGGATCTGTGACTAAAGAAACTATCTTTTCAATGTTGGTTATATTCTGATCTGTTAACCTTCTCATATGTAGATAATAAGAAAAATCTACATTTTAAGATAGTTTCAGAATTTTTCAAATACAATCAGGTGATTCCCAAGTTCACCCAAAGTTGTCACAAGAAACAGAACAAGCCCTGGCTAATAGGTTGTATGCAAGTGATATTAGCACACTTTTTTGTTAAAGACTCCTTTCAATAAACAAGAGCAGATTGAAAAAAACATGTTTGAATCCATGTGTTTTCCCTCCATTAGTGGGTTACTGCTAGTCGAGGAGTTTTCATTTTTGTCTTTTTGTTTGTTTGACTGCTAAAGATAGAAAAGGTGATAGAGAGTGGGGAAGAAAATTAAAAACCATCTCTCAGAGCAAGATCTCTACCCACAGTTTTCTCACTTGATTTTCTAATCAAGAAAAGACAAATTACAATACACTGAAAATACCATTCACTAAAACAATGACACCAAAAGTTTGGGGCACTGGGAGTCACTTTTTTCAACCTTCCTGCCACTCTTTTTTACTCCATGCCCCTTATAGAAGCTGCACTTCTGCTTCAGTTTAGTATGGAATGGGGATAATATGGATTGGGTGTTTATGTGTTTATGTATGTGCTCAGTTTCTTAGTCATGAACAGATCTTAGCAGCCCCATTGCCATTTCCTCCTCCAGGAGATCGAACCTGCATCTCTTGCATCTCCTGCATTGGCAGGCAGTTCTTGACCACTAACACTGCAAAGTGAGGTTCCAGTTTTAGTAAGAATATGCATCTTAGGTTCACTTTCTGAAAACTATGTAATATACTAGCTGAGAAGGACTAACTCTCTTCACCATAATCTGGGATTGGAGGTTGTCCTAGATAGCAATACCCACTAGAATATAGAAGCCACTAAGGCAGGGATTTTTGTTCTTTTTATTCATTACAAAATCCTAGCATCTAAAATCACACCCAACAGCTAGTAGTTGCTCAATAAATACATATTAAATGTGCAGTGAGTTAACAATAAATAGTAAGTATCTGTCTAGACAACAGTCCATAGTACAGAGAAAATATATAGACTAACTAGAAATAGGTTCTGACAACCACAATTGACAGTCTAGAGAGAGTGACCTGTGGTGTGTAGTATAGCAGTCAGTAAATGCACATGCTAGCTGAGTATTTGAATTGTAATTAGCCTAAAATGAGATGTGTTATAAGTGAAGCATATATTCATGATTTTGACGACAGTACTAAAACAGAGTGTAAAACACTTAATACATTTTATTAGATCAACTTAAGTGATATTTTGGGTATATTGGGCTGAATAAAATCTAATCTTAAAATTAGACTGATGCTAAAACTGAAGCTCCAATACTTTGGTCATCTATGCACAGAGCTGACTCATTGGAAAAGATCCTTCCACTGAGAAAGATTGAGGGCAGGAGGAGAAGGGGTTGACAGAGAATGAGATGGTGGGATGTCATCACCAACTCAATGGACTTAATTTGAGCAAACTCTGGAGACAGTGAAGGACATGGAAGCCAGATGTGCTACAGCCCATGGGGTCTCAAAGAGTTGGACATGACTTAGCCGCTGAACAGCAACAATCTTGAAATTAATTCCACCTGTTCATATTTTTTTTGATGTGACTGCTGGGAAACTTAATATCCCATATGTATCTCAGGTTCAGGGCTCACATTCTATTTTTATAGTGTAGGGATAGACAGCTCTTTCCTTTTCAGGCCTCCTCTATAGAAGGCATTAATTTCTGAGCAAGTGATGAATTACTTTCATCTCACAATTTTGGAATTGTGTGACAACAAGTAGGCTTCCTGTATATTTTCTCTACACATTTATTTATATGTATATTTTCAACATCTGATATGCTTTCTAGGCATTTATCTACGTATATATTTTCTATCTCCTCCACAATTTTGTAGGTCCCAGAAAGGCGAAGACTTCACTTGTGCATTGCTACTACTCCCAGTACATAGAACATTGCCTAGTCTCTGGTTCAGTTCAGTTCAGTTCAGTTGCTCAGTCGTGTCTGACTCTTTGCGACCCCATGAATCGCAGCACGCCAGGCCTCCCTCCATCACCAAATCCCGGAGTTCACCCAGACTCACATCCATCAAGTCAGTGATGCCATCCAGCCATATCATCCTCTGTCGTCCCCTTCTCCTCCTGCCCCCAATCCCTCCCATCATCAGAGTCTTTTCCAATGAGTCAACTCTTCGCATGAGGTGGCCAAAGTACTGGAGTTTCAGCTTTAGCATCATTCCTTCCAAAGAAATCCCAGGGCTCCTCTCTTTCAGAATGGACTGGTTGGATCTCCTTGCAGTCCAAGGGACTCTCAAGAGTCTTCTCCAACACCACAGTTCAAAAGCATCGATTTTTCGGCACTCAGCTTTCTTCACAGTCCAACTCTCACATCCATACATGACCATTGGAAAAACCATAGCCTTGACTAGACACATTTAATAAACTTTTCTTGAATGAATGAATGAATGGGTGAATGAGTATTCTTCTTATAGTTGACTCATTTACCAAAGAAATCTATTGGGAATTATCATACCACAACTAAATCATGTTGGAGGGCCAAGAATTCAAGGAGTGATCTTATACTACCCCCAGCCCAGCCCACTTCACTCCATTCTGAACACAAAACCTTTTTTGGCAAACAGAGAAAGAAAAAAGGAATCAAAACTTAAAAAAAAAAAAAAATGCTGCTGTCTTTGTCTTTTCTTCCTAGGTATCCTTGGGGTAAAATTTTTGGTTACAAATGAAACAATAAGGAACCTTAATTAGTTTTTTGAAATGCAAGCTCACCATAATTAAAAGCAGGAAACTGTTTCAAAATGTCATTTGTGGTACAAAAAGGTGTACCAATTTGATTATTAGCATTTCTCCAGATTGGACAAATTAGCCCTCTCTAAAATTACTGATATGTTTAACCTTAAAATCAGCAAACTGATAATCAAGTTGGAACATAAAGAAATGTAGTTGTCATCTCTCAGAAATACATGAGATTTGAAATACAATGCTTATATGTGGATAAAATGTAACTAATAGTATAGGAGATTCTTGCCTGGCAAATCCCATGGACGGAGGAGCCTGGTAGGCTGCAGTCCATGCAGTCGCTGGGAGTTGGACATGACTGAGCGACTTCACTTTCACTTTTCCCTTTCATGCATTAGAGAAGGAAATGGCAACCCACTCCAATGTTCTTGCCTGGAGAATCCCAGGGACAGGGGAGCCTGGTGGGCTGCCGTCTATGGGGTCGCACAGAGTCGGACATGACTGAAGCGACTTAGCAGCAGCAGCAGCAGCAGCAGCAGCAGCATAGGAGATTCCAGGTGTCTGCACTGCTCACCATTTGGACAAATAGCAGAAATTCTTGTGCATGTTGAGGTCAGACCATGATGGCATTTGATCTTCAGTTAAGAGGAAAAGTCCTTTGGGTATAGCATCCCTGAATCTAGAAACTGACTGTTTAAGAATTAGTGTCATTGAGAACCACAGTTTAAAATTTGGGAAACTGGATGTCTTGGCTTTATTTTGAAGCAGATACTTAAGGTTTTCATGGGCTCATAACATTGAAAATATTAGGGGCAAATCACAGAATAAACTCTTAAAGATGGAGTCAAAATAGTTAACACATCATGGAGAAAGGACAAGGTCTGCAGTGTAGAATTTCTCAACTGGGCTTTGCTTCCCCAAAAAAATAAATAAATAAAAGGCAAATCAACTGGGGAACTTTGCTCAGATGTCAGTCAGAATTTCCAATTTTCGCTTCAAAGATATGGGTGGATTCAAGCAGTTAATCTCCCCAGCCTCCAAAATAAAATTATGAATTGAGGAAAATGTAATGGGACCAAAGAAGAAGCATTGCTTGAAACATTTAGACAAGCAAATGGGAGATCACTCTAATTTGTTTTAGCACCTCGATCCCCACTTTGAGTCCCAGTAATACAGATATTCCCTTCTCACATTCCTGACCTCCAGATTAATAGCTTCTCTGTGTCATATGCCCTCAAGGTCTTGCTAGTTGACAGCTAGCTTAGGCTAATCTGTATTAAAATCTTATCTCACTAGAAACAGAAAAAAAATATTTTAATTGATGCCTTCTAAGGACATGACTTAGCTTCACTAAGTTTGCACAGATATAGGGGGTTAGAATCATAGGTCTGCCAGTCCACAGAGTAAACATAATCCATCTCTCTAGAGCATGAACTTTACTTGAACATTGTATTTCCTCAGCAAAATGCTGGCTGTCACCCAGGGACTGGTTTGGGTACTTGGTATGCTTCTCACAAACCCTGATCAAGATCCTTTCCCATGTCTAGGTGGAGATGGAGAAATAATAATCTTAGATCAAATATTTAATAATATTAGATACTATTGTTTCTAATAATGGTTATTAGAAATAATAATATTTAATAACTTCCCCAGTGGCTCAGTGGTAAAGAATCTGCCTGTGGTGCAGGAAACTCAGGAGACTCTAGTTCAATTCCTGGGACAGGAAGATCCCTTGGAGGAAGGCAAGACAACCCACTCCAGTATTCTTGCCTCGAAAATCCGGTGAACAGAGGAGCATGGAGGGCAACACAGCGCATGGTGTCCGCAAAGAGTTGTACACGACTGAAGCGACTGAACACAGGACTGCAATAATATTAGATGCAGATATGCAAGCAAACATTTTCAATATAATGTAAAATTTAGATCTACAAGAAGAATCATATTTGGAGTGGACCTGCTTTACACAAAGTTACCAGTCCTTACAGCTGCTAAACATGGAGTGTCTGCATGGGATTTTTAAAATTAATTTTTATTGGCATTTAGTTGCTTTAATTGTAATTACGTTAGTTTCTACTGTAGAGCAAAATGATGCCACCGTGCGTATATGTAGATCTCCTCTTTCTTGGACTTCCTTCCCATTTAGATCCTCACAGAGCACTGAGTAGCAATCCCTAAGCTGTACAGTGAGGTTCTCGATAGTTATCTATTTTATGCACAGTATCAGTCTCTCTCCTCTGCTTTTAAGTGCTTCAGTAAGAATGCTCTAGAAGAACTAAATCTTAGTTAGAAGGAATCACGTTACTGGTAGAAATTACCAGCTGGTTCGGTGAGGCTATGTCAGCTCTTACAATTGCAGCAAGAGGCTTCGATTCACCACCTGTTCTCTACCCTGCCTCTGTGACCTGGTATTTGGAATTGTGCCTTACCCCCCGAAGAGTCTGGTATTCAAAAGAAATGGGCAAAGGGAAATATACATAAACTGAGTAGGTAAACAGGTATAGTAGGCTAGTTTCTCTAAAGAAAACATAGAAGCATTTTTTCTCTTTTTTCCAAAATTATATATATATTTTTTCATATTCTCCCATCTCCCAGTTTCAAAGCACTGACTGTGAAGAGGTATAAATTTGTTCATTGAAAACATGCTCTTTCTCAAAAAAGCCAAAGTATTGTTCAGGAATTCATATTCATGCAGGAATTTCTAATATAAACAAGGAAATGTCAAAGGGTTGAGATACACAAGGAATTAGAATGTTCTTTTTCTGAAGGTGTGTGGTGAGAGTATATTTTATTTTACTATACAGATTTATCTGTGTTAAGTTCAGTTCAGTCACTCAGTCATGTCCAGTTCTTTGCTACCCCGTGAACCACAGCACACCAGGCCTCCCTGTCTGTCACCAACTCCTGGAGTTTACCAAAACTCCTGTTCATTGAGTTGATGATGCAATCTAACTATCTAATAATTTGTCGTCCCCTTCTCCTCCTGCCTTCAATCTTTCCCAACATCAGAGTCTTTTCAAATGTGACAGCTCTTTGCATCAGGTGGCCAAAATATTGGAGTTTCAGCTTCAATATCAGTCCTTCCAATGAACCCCCAGGACTGATCTGTAAGATGTACTGGTTGGATCTCCTTGCAGTCCAAAGGACTCTCAAGAGTCTTCTCCAACACTAGAGTTCAAAAGCATCAATTCTTCTGCACTCAGCTTTCTTTATAGTCGAACTCTCACATCCATACATGACTGGATGGAAAACCAGTCATACACACCGGAAAAACCATAGCCTTGACTAGATGGAACTTTGTTGGCAAAGTAATGTCTCTGCTTTTGAAAATGCTATCTAGGTTGGTCATAACTTTCCTTCCAAGGAGTAAACGTCTTTTAATTTCATGATTGCAATCACTTTCTGCAGTGATTTTGAAGCCCCCAAAAATAAAGTCTGACCCTGTTTCCACTGTTTCCCCATCTATTTCCCATGAAGTGATGGGACCAGATGCCATGATCTTCGTTTTCTGAATGCTGAGCTTTAAGCCAACTTTTTCACTCTCCTCTTTCACTTTCATCAAGAGGCTCTTTAGTTCTACTTCACTTTCTGCCATAAGGGTGGTGTCATCTGCATATCTGAGGTTATTGATACTTCTCCTGGCAATCTTGATTCCAGCTTGTGCTTCTTCCAGCCCAGCTTTTCTCATGATGTTGTCTGCATATAAGTTAAATAAGCAGGGTGACAATATACAGCCTTGAAGTACTCCTTTTCCTATTTGGAACCAGTCTGTTATTCCATGTCCAGTTCTAACTGTTATTTCCTGACCAGCATACAGGTTTCTCAAGAGGCAGATCAGGTGGTCTGATATTCCCATCTCTCTCAGAATTTTCCACATTTTATTGTGATCCACACAGTCAAAGGCTTTGGCATAGTCAATAAAGCAGAAATAGATGCTTCTGGAACTCTCTTGTTTTTTCAATGATACAGTGAATGTTGGCAACTTGATCTTTGGTTCCACTGCCTTTTCTAAAACCAGCTTGAACATCTGGAAGTTCACGGTTCATGTATCGCTAAAGCCTGGCTTGGAGAATTTTGAGCATTACTTTACTAGCATGTGAGATGAGTGCAATTGTGTGGTAGTTTGAGCATTCTTTGGCATTGCCTTTCTTTGGGATTAGAATGAAAACTGACTTTTTCCAGTCCTGTGGCCACTGCTGAGTTTTCCAAATTTTCTGAAATATTGATTGCAGCACTTTCACAGCATCATCTTTTAGGACTTGAAATAGCTCAACCGGAATTCATCACCTCCACTAGCTTTGTTCGTAGTGATACTTCCTAAAGCCCACTTGACTTCACATTCCAGGATGTCTGGCTCTAGGTGAGTGATCACACCATCGTGATTATCTGTGTCATGAAGATCTTTTTTGTATAGTTCTGTGTATTCTTGCCATCTCTTAATATCTTCTGCTTCTGTTAGGTCCCTACCATTTCTGTCCTTTATCGAGCCCATCTTTGCATGAATTGTTCCCTTGGTATCTCTAATTTTCTTGAAGAGATCTCTAGTCTTGCCTACTCTATTGTTTTCCTTTATTTCTTTTCATTGATCCCTGAGGAAGGCTTTCTTATCCCTCCTTATTCTTTGGAACTCTGCATTTAAGTGGGTATATCTTTCCTTTTCTCCTTTACTTTTGGCTGACTCAGAGGTTAAAGCATCTGCCTGGAATGTGGGAGACCTGAGTTTGATTCCTGAGTTGGGAAGATCCCCTGGAGAAGGAAATGGCAAACCCACTCTAGTACTCTTGCCTGGAGAATCCCATGGAGGGAAGAGCCTGGTAGGCTACAGTCCATGGGGTCGCAAAGAGTCAGACACAACTGAGTGACTTCACTTCACTTCAACTTCACTTCACTTCTCTTCTTTTCACAGCTATTTGTAAGGCCTCTTCAGACAGCCATTTTGCCTTTTTGCATTTCTTTTTCTTGGGGATGCTCTTAATCCTTGTCTCCTGTACAATGTCATGAACTTCCGTCCATAGTTCATCAGGCATTCTGTCTATCAGATCTAGGCCCTTTAATCTATTTCTCACTTCCACTATATAATCATAAGAGATTTGATTTAGGTCATATCTGAATGGTCTAGTGGTTTTCCCCACTTTCTTTAATTTGTCTGAATTTGGCAATAAAGAGTTCATTATCTGAGCCACAGTCAGTTCCTGGTCTTGTTTTTGCTGACTGTATAGAGCTTCTCCATCTTTGGCTGCAAATAATATAATCAATCTGATTTTGGTGTTGACCATCTGGTGATATCCATGTGTAGTGTCTTCTCTTGTGTTGTTGGAAGAGGGTGTTTGCTATGACCAGTGCATTCTCGTGGCACACCTCTATCAGCCTTTGCCCTGCTTCATTCTGTACTCCAAGTCAAAATTTGCCTGTTAGTCCAGATATTTCTTGATTTCCTACTTTTGCATTCCAGTCCCCTATAATGAAAACGACATCTTTTTTGGCTGTTAGTTCTAAACGGTCTTGTAGGTCTTCATAGAACCATTCAGCTTCAGCCTCTTCAGCATTACTGGTTGGGGCATAGACTTGGATTACCATGATATTGAATGGTTTGCCTTGGAAATAAACAGAGATCATTCTGTCGTTTTTGAGATTGCATCCAAGTACTGCATTTCGGACTCTTTTGTTGACCATGATGGCTACTCCATTTCTTCTGAAGGATTCTTACTCACAGTAGTAGATATAATGGTCATTTGAGTTAAATTCACCCATTCCACTTCATCTTAGTTTGCTGATTCCTAGAATGTCAATGTTCACTCTTGCCATCTCCTGTTTGGCCACTTCCAATTTGCCTTGATTCATGGACCTAACATTTCAGGTTCCTAGGCAATATTGCTCTTTATAGCATCGGACCTTGCTTCTATCACCAGTCACATCCACAAATGGGTGTTCTTTTTGCTTAGGCTGCATCCCTTCACTCTTTCTGGAGTTATTTCTCTACTGATCACTGGTAGCATATTGGTCACTTACTGACCTGAGGAGTTCCTCTTTCAGGAATTCCTATTTTTTTGCCTTCAGGAGATGTGGTCCGTGTGATCAGATTGGCTAGTTGTCTGTGATTGTGGTTTCAGAACATCTGCCCTCTGACTTCCTCTCTCAGTGCCTGCCATCTTACTTGGGTTTCTCTTACCTTGTACGTGGGGTATCTCTTCACGGCTACTCCAGCAAAGCACAGCCGCTGCTCCTTACCTTGGAAGTGAGGTAGCTCCTCTCAGTCCCGCCCCTGACCTTGGGCACGGGTCAGCTCCTCCTGGCCATTCCTTAGAGGTGGGGTAGCTCTACTCGGCTGCTCCTGCGCCATTGTGTAGCTGCCGCTATTTCTGTGTACCTGTGTATAATATACTTCTCAATAAACATCAGGCTACACATGAAAATAAATTCCAAGTGTTATTTAAATAAAAAAATTGATACCAGAAACTTCAAAAATAATAAAACAAAGCAGAGACAAATAGTTATGCTCTTCCTAGGGGGAAAGTGGGCCCAGGTCCCACACTCTTGCTTATAATGTGGTGAAAGGAAACTAAAGATAGAGAGTTGGCTATAGGAGACGGCATCATGAAAGAAGTGACACTTTGTTTTAACCTCAAAAAATCCTATGACCAGAGCATTATTCCTGCAGCTGTTGTCATTACAGTCCCCTCTAATCTTCCTAATTAGAATTGGTCCACATTATCTCATGAGACATTATCCATCTTATTACTCAGATGAAAGTTGAAAGCTAAAAGATGAAAGAATTTTCAGCAAAGGTGAAAATTTATATGTATGATATATCATGAAGCCAAAGAACCTTAAGCTGCAGGACCCTTCACTTACACTAAACCCAGCCAGGCCCTGAGAGAAGCCCTCACCATGGTCACAGGTCTTTGGGTAATTTGCAAAAGTAGAGCATGTCAACTACAGTCCCTCAAGTTTGCTAAATTTCTCCATTCCAACTCATGCTTCCCTTTTGTGTTTAGTGACACTGGAATAGCAATTAATGTTTTCATGGTTAGTCTACAAAGGGGCGTTCCTTTGAGAATACATTTAGTTTGTGTTAGTAGGATATATTTTTGTGGATTACAGTCACATGCATGAACAGTTATATTATTGCCAGTGAACTTAGTGAAGGAATGGTTTCTGCAAATGTTCCATCCACCCACTGCACTGATTCTCCTAGAATCCCTTCAGGAAGATCAGAACGACAAGTTATTTCATGATACTGTTATGTTCTATGACATACGCCCCTTGTAGTATATGGGTAAGCACAGGAAAAACAAGGTTTTGAAATGCACAGAGCTAGAAGGCAGTCTGTGGACAATTGTTTCACACCAAACAAGTTAATATAAGACTGTAAGTTTAGAATTTGTCTCTCATTGGCAGTTAGTCAAAATGGAAGTTCTCTCCTCCTATCAGAATTATTCTCAACAAGCATGGTAACCTGTATTAGTTCAATTCAGTTCAGTCGCTCAGTCGTGTCTGACTCTTTGCGACCCCATGGACTACAGCACACCAGGCCTCCCTGTCCATCACCAACTCCCAGAGTTTACTCAAACTCATGTCCATGGAGTCGGTGATGCCATCCAGCCATCTCCTCTGTCATCCCCTACTCTTCCCACCTTCAAGCTTTCCCAGCATCAGGGTCTTTACAAATGAGTCAGTTCTTTGAATCACATGGTCAAAACATTGGAGTTTCAGCTTCAACACCAGTCCTTCCAATGAATATTCAGGAATGATTTCCTTTAGGATGGACTGATTGAAACTCCTTGCAGTCCAAGGGACTCTCAAGAGTCTTCTCCAACACTACAGTTCAAAATCATCAGTTCTTCAATGTTCAGCTTTCTTTATAGTCCAACTCTCACATCCATATATGACTACCAGAAAAACCATAGCTTTGACCAGATGGACCTTTGTTGGCAAATATGTATTAATACAATTACAAATGCACCATATTTTGTCTTTCTTATTTGAACAGAAATAAGCATGTTCTATTCATCCTAAGATCTTGAATTGTAGTTTATAATATTTAATGTATCTGATTGAATCAAGACACCATGAACAGGAAACAAACTAGAAAGAAAGATAAAATTGTTATAAGTCAATTGGTATGAACATCACCAGATCATTAAAGAGGGGAAAAACTCCCTTCTTTTTGATGAATCTGCTGACTTCAATAGATTAGTAATGTGATCTGTACTGTGCCTTGTTACAAGGAGAAAAAGTTTCATTCAACGCTGTTTAAAGGAAATCAGATTATTTTCAAAATCTAGATGTCAATAATATTTTCAGTGAATCAAACACAACTTATAATGATCAAAAGAGCTCCTTTTCAAATAAAAAATTAAGAAAATGAAAAGTGCACAACCTGTTATAATCCTGGTTATCTGAATACAAGACTGGAGGTGGCATGTATTATTTTATTTGGAAACTACTTTTAAGAAGACCAATGCTAAAACAGTTCAGAATCTCTGGATGAATGGTTAATAGCTCTCAACACAACTTCCAAAGATTAAGTGAATGTTTACTTGGATTTCATGTAAATAAGTAAAACTATACCAGGACAATGTCTTAATCACAAGGAAGAGCAGTATTGTCCTTATTTGAGGCAGTGCAACTACTGCATTTTTAAGTGAAAGAGATTTGCCCTTTAGTGATTGCTATGAAGTTTTACAACCTTAACATAATGTAAACTTCATGAATAACTTCAAATTAATTGCTGAATTGATTGATCTTTGCACAAGCACTTGGTAAAGTATAAAAGTGGACAAAATGGGACAACTCATTTGCCCACAAGAATTAATCAAAATAACTGGAGGTCTCCACAAAATTAAATAATGAGACTTCCCTAATGGCTCAACAGATAAAGAATCTGCCTGCAATGCAAGAGACATGGGTTCAATCCCTGACTCAGGAAGGTTCTCTGAAGGAAGAAATGACACCCCACTCCAGTGTTTCTTACCTGAGAAATCCCATAGACAGAGGAGCCTGGCATGCCACAGTCCATGAGGTCACAGAGAGTCGGACATGACTGAGTGACTAAGCACACACACACACACATACACACACACACAATGAAGGAGCTAATAAAATAAATCAGACATCAGTTATCATGGCATTGTGGTAGACTCCACAGTAGGTGGTATAAACAAAGATTATTGGTAATTTTAATGTGTTTCTGTTATAGCAGAATATTCTGTTAAGTAATTTAAACTTTTTTAATAACTGAAGACCATGTATCTGTGATGTTATTCAACAAAATGAAACCAGCTCTGGACAGTTATAACCATTGAACAACTTTTAAATGTTTATTGCCTTTAATCTTTAGAAAAGACCTATCTCCACGGTGCTTGACATTGTTGGCTATTTCACTATTTGGTAAACTTTGTGTGTTTTCGCTACAGGTTTTGCCAGTGGTACTTTAAAATCCTTGCCAGCTTTTCAAAACTTAAAGAGTCACATGTAATATGGCCTACTCTTTATGACAATGCTGCAAAACTTAAAGGACCTTACAATATGTTTTGGATACTTGAAATAAGCTTGAAAAACCAAGATGCAAGATTTTATTCAAAAGTTAATAAAGCCTAAATATATTATTTATATTTGAAAAGTTATTCTTGAATCTTTTGATAAAATAAGTGAGATATTTGGATAATTTGGATGCAAGAAGAGTGCCTTCTTTTGTCTTTTAAAAATGTGTTTATTTAGGCTTTGGGGAAGATTGAAATAAAGTAAATTAAACAGGACGTGGAAAGGCTAAGATGTAATTAATATAAATTACATTGATATAATGAAAAAACTGAGCAAAAAATGTTCTGCTGCTAAGTCATTTCAGTCATGTCCGACTCTGTGCGACCCCAGAGATGGCAGCCCACCAGGTTCCCCTGTCCCTGGGATTCTCCAGGCAAGAACACTGGAGTGGGTTGCTATTTCCTTCTCCAATGCATGAAAGTGAAAAGTGAAAGGGAAGTCGCTCAGTCATGTCCAACCCTCAGCGACCCCATGGACTGCAGCCTTCCAGGCTCCTCCGTCCATGGGATTTTCCAGGCAAGAGTACTGGACTGGGGTGCCATTGCCTTCTCCAAAAAAATGTTCAGATCATATCAAAGACATAATTAAGATAATGAAAAGTTTTAAATGGAAGCAAAGAGTAGCTCCTAAGTTGCTTGATAAGTCAATTAATGAAGACTGATTTGACATGAAATATTGACAATGTAGTGGCCCTGCAATGAGGACTTTGATGGAAACTGTTTTGTGTATGTCATCAATTCAAAACACCAGTCAATGCACAAGAACATGTACAACACCCTGAAATTATACAGCTCATACAAGAAGAAAATATGAATAGGGCTTTGACAGGGCCTTCTGAAAACATGACAAAATTTCAAAACATTTAAATCTGCTACCAATAACAAATTGTGAAAAGAAAGAAAGTGGTCTAAATCATCAGTAATGCAAACAAATTTCAATCAATCATGCAAAAGACGGAATTCTCTATTTTCTCAGTAGAAAATTGTATGCTAAGATAATTGTCAGACAAAGGAAAAACTAAAAGGTTAAGCAGCCACATTATGTAGGAAAAAGTATTAAACGGGTGAATTGGAGGTTAATTAATTTTAAAAAAAATCATATTTTTTGAGAGAGGGATTTGTTGTATCTTTGGCAGCTTCCCTTGATGGGTCAAGTGGTTAAGACTCCACCTCCAATGAAGGAAAACACAGAAGACCCGGGTTTAATCCCTGGGTTGGGAAGAACCCCTGGAGAAGCAAATGGCAACCACTCCTGTATTCTTATCTGGGAAACGATATGGACAGTGGAGATGGATGGGCTATAGTCCACAGGGTTGCAAAGAGTCAGACACAACTGAGCACACACACGTATGTGTGTACTATTTTTTTTTAATTTGTAATTTGTTGATAGTATTATTCTGCTGCTGCTAAGCTGCTAAGTTGCTTCAGTCGTGTCCGACTCTGTGCAACCCCATAGACGGCAGCCCACCAGGCTCCTCCGTCCATGGGATTTTTCAGGCAAGAGTACTGGAGTGGGGTGCCATTGCCTTCTCTGAGTATTATTCTAAGAAAGCATTTAATTTTCCTTATAATATTGTATTAGTTTTCTTAAATAGAACTTCTTATATTAATTACATGTTCAGTATCTACAGAAGCTTGGATCCTGTCCCGATTTTGTGAGTTTGGGTAGAAGAAGGGAAGATGTATGCATGCTCAGTCATGTCTGACCCTTTTCGACCCCCGCCCCCAAAACAGTAGCTCCTCTGGCCATGGGATTTCCCATGCAAGCATACTGGAGTGGGTTGCCATTTCCTCCTCCAGTATATCTTCGTGACTCAGGGATTGAATCCACATCTCCTGTGTCTCCTACAGCGGTAGGCAAACTCTTTACTACTGAGTAACCTGGGAAACACTTAGTCCATATTTGGGGCATTTCAGACTTACCCATTGTAGCCCCTGATTGTAGGGAAATGGTTTTCAGGACATGAGGTTTCTTCAAAGGTGCTTCACAAAAAAAAAGAAGAAGAAGAAGAAATGAGGTTAATTTACAGATTGTTCGCTCCTTAATTTTCTCCTCCAGTAGACACAACCATGGCTCTGGTGACCCTTTCTTTACAGTAGCTCAGGAGACAGCAGGTTTTTCTTTAATAAGGAAGGTTATTATGTTTCCACTTGGATGAAAGCACTATCTTTAATCTGTATGGTCTGCTGAATCTCCACCTCAATCATGAAATGCTTGACTGTTTCTTTCTTCTTTCATTGTGCATCAGCCAGAGGGTCCCTGAGTCCCTTACCTCCAGGACAAGTGCCTATTATCAGTACAGGACACAAAAACAACATGAGCATGAAGCTAAAAAACAGTAAGAGGACTTTGAAAACCAAATCCTTTATTTATCCAGTCATCAATGTATTCATACAACTAACATATATATATATATATATATATATATATATATATATAATATATGTTGAGGGCCTCTTATAGATCTTATCTAGAAGACGTGAGAAAACCAAATATAAATTCAAGTGTTCAACAAATATAACAAATGTTCAAGATTTGGTGATAGGAACCAATGACTACAGAGGTGCTGGATTTTGAACACCTGGCCTAGTGTGATTGGTGAAAGTGAAACCAAAAAGTCTGCTCTTCTCTGTTTCTTTCTTCTCATTACCTGCCTACCCTCCTCCTCTAGAGATCATTGTGGCCCATGCCTCAGGATGATAATGGGCTGAATTATATTAAAGTCAACTTGGGGGACTTCTCTGATGGTACAGTGGATAGGAATTTGCCTGCCAATGCAGGGGAAAATAGGTTGAACCCCTGGTCTGGGAAGATCACACATGCAGTGGAGTAACTAAGTCTGTGCACCAAAAACTATTGAGACTGTGCTCTAGAGCCTGGGAGCCACAACTTCTGAGATGACATGCCTCAACTACTGAAATCCATGTGCCCTAAAACCTCCACATCAAGAGAACTCATCAGAACGAGAAGCCTGCACACCACAAGGAAGAGTAGCCCCCGCTGACCACAACTGGAAGAAACCAGTTGTGTGCAGCAATGAAGACCCAGTGCAGACAAAAACAAATAAATAAAATTTTTAAAAGAAGTCAACTTGGGTAATCTTGGAACTACCATCTCCAATTTCTGTTTTATTCCCTCTGCTATGTAATATTTTCAGATATTTGTCCCAACTACTGTCTTCAAACTGAATAACTGTATCCTCAGTATGGTCATGTAAGTTTTTCACTATGACACAGATACAACAACTTTCCATAATTCATTGCATGAATTCAGCCTGGGCCATTCTGCTTTGGTCACTGTACATTCTTTGTGTTTTATCATCCCTTCTAACTTGTCTCCCATCAGAGCTTCAGGAGGAAAGGCTGGTGGCTTTTATCTGATACTACAAATTCCCCTTCTGAAATTTCACTTGTATTGACTCTGCTCACAATTGTGGGAGAGTAATTCATCTAATAAATCTCTATCCCCACAACACTAATAACGGCTCTGAATTCCTCCTTGAATTCTAACAGATAGAGTGATTAGTTCCAGAAGTGGTTTCAAGAGCATAAAACTTTAAAGATGGGAATCTGGAATTGGTTTCCTCATCTTCCTAGATGAGAAAAGTCATAGTCAAAAAGGATAGTCAAAGCTATGGTTTTTCTGGTAATCATGTACAGATGTGAGAGTTGGACCATCAAGAAGGCTGAGCACTGAAGAATTGATGGTTTCAAACTGTGGTGCTGGAGAAGACTTTTGAGAGTCCCTTGGGCAGCAAGGAGAGCAAACCAGTCCATCCTAAAGGAAATCAATCTTGAATATCCCTTGGAAGGACTGATGCTGAAGCTGAAACTCCAGTAATCTGGCCACCTGTTGCAAAGAGCTGATTCATTGGAAAAGGCCCTAATACTGAGGAAGACTGAAGGCAGGAGAAGAAGGAGACATCAAGGCATCAATAAGACGGACTCAATCGACATGAACTGGAGCAAATTCAAGGAGATGGTGAAGGAAGCCTGGTATGCTACCGTCCATGGGGTCACAGTCAGACATGACTTAGTGATTGAACAACATAGATACAAAGGCCTTGATAATTTTATTTCCGTGGTAAATAGTAAACTCTTAGTCTAAGGTGTACAGTGGCAAGGTGAGGTGAGGTGAAGTCGCTCAGTCGTGTCCGACTCTTTGCGACCCCATGGACTGTAGCCTACCAGGCTCCTCCATCCACGGGATTCTCCAGGCAAGAATACTGGAGTGGATTGTCATTTCCTTCTCCAGGGGATCTTCCCAACCCAGGGATCGAACCCAGGTCTCCCGCATTGGAGGCAGACACTTTAACCTCTGAGCCACCAGGGAAGCCCCCAACACTTAAATTGTCATCAACAGTCACATAGGGCCAAGAGCCTTTAGAAGGCAAGACTATGCAAGACCAAGTAACTGCTGACATAGAATATTATAGGAAACTAAAAAGTATAAAGAATGTGGATTTGGTTGGTTGCTTTTAAATATCCTGAAAACTAAGAAAAAGAAAATGATGAATACAGGGCTTTAATTGCTTAGATTAAGGTCAAATCATAAACCATAAAACTTCTATGATTATCCCTAAAAGAAATCCCTATTTCCTGAAGCTACAAGGCCAAGATTTTTGAAGACTTAAAAAAAAGTTTTTTTTTCAAAATATCACAATATCTTTTATATTAAACTTAAGGCATTGATTGGAAGGAAGTGGGACCTTTAAAAAAGGGAATGGAGACATACAGATAGTTTCTGATGAGGTTGAAGATCTTAACCCCCAGTTTTGTTAGTTGACCTTCTTTTGTCAGGGGAAGAAGTATTTTCCTCCCTCCCATGAGGTAGTTTCTTTCCAGCGAAAATCTTCCTTTGGCCCACTCTCACCATCTGTTTTGCCTAACAGTTTAATTAAGATATAGTTCATATACCTATAATTCACTCAAAGTGTACTTCAGTGATTTTTAGTATATTCTCAGAGTTGAGCAACCAATGCTACAATCAATGGTAGAATATTTTCATGACTACAAAAGAAGCCCTTACCCCTTAGTTGGACTTTCCTGGTGGCTCAGCTGGTAAAGAATCTGCCTGCAATGCAGGAGACCTGGGTTCCATCCCTGGGTTGGGAAGATAACCTAGAGAAGGGAAAGGCTACCCACTCCAGTATTCTGGCCTGGAGAATCTCGTGGACTATATCATCCATGGGGTTGCAAAGAGTCAGACATGACTGAGCGACTTTCACTTTCACTTTCCCCCTCAGTTATCATTCTTCCAGTTCCTCCACTCCTCTTTCCCTCACTCCCACTACTAGGCAGCCACCAATATATTCTCTATCTTTATAGATTAACCTATTCTGGACATTTCATCTAAATGGAACCATAGGATGTGTGATCCTTCTTGACTGACTTCTTTCAGTTAGTATAATGATTTCCACCTGCCAATGCAAGAGACATGGGTTTGATCCCTGGGTCAGGAACATCCGCTGGTGGAGGAAATGGTAACCCACTCCAGTATTCTTGCCTGGAGAATCCCATGGACAGAGGAGCCTTGCAGGCTACTGTCCATGGTGTTGCAAAGAGTTGGACATGACTGAGCACACACACACACACACACGCACACACACACTTTATTAGCTATTATAAATAATGCTGCTGTAAACATTTGTGTACAAGTGTCTGTGTGGATGTATGTTTCCATTTCTCTTGGGTTGTACCTAGGAAAGAAATTTCAGGGTCATAGGGTACCATAAGCTTAGGAAAACCAAAATGCTAAAGTTGGTTTATTATAATATCTGCTCACTTTGCCTATAACAGAGTTCTGCAGGAGATTCCAGAAAGTAATATATTTCAGAAAAATAATTTGCTAGCTTTGAGAAAACATGGTGAGGGATCACCAGCCTCTTTGAAGAGGTCTGTAGTGATTATTCTTTGCTAGCCAGGAATAAGAGTGTAAATTGCTGCCATCAAACTAAGCTTTCTAAATTAAATGGGGATAATGTATCTTGGACTAGGGGTCAACTGTTGACACTCAATTGCTAGGGCCAAAGTGTTCCTGGTTTTTTAATTGAACAGCAGAGAAAAGTCAGTAATCAGAATGCTTTGACTTACACAGAATACTGATGTTAGTTCATTTGTCATTGTGTCTGTAAGGAATTAGGTGGTCAGTTTATAAAAAATTATTTGATTTATATAAGGGGAGAGTAGGTCTGAGAAACAGAAGATTGATTTAAATCACTACAATAGATACTGATAGGCCTTCAAACTTTTCCCCATCTTGAGTTAGTTCATAGTTCCAGAGTTCCTTAAATGAAAGAAAAACTAGGTTATCCTAAGGAATGACCCTGCTATATTACCAAAATATTGTTCTGTGGGTCTTCCTGTTAACATTCTATAAAGAGACCTGCAGATGTTTATCAGAGTCACTATGAATAGGGGAAGAGAAAATAGCTAGCTTTTGGGTAACTACTGGTCACTGGCTCCAAACCAGCTATTTCCTGGATCTCTACATCTTTGTGGTCTACCAGTCAGAATGGAAATGCATGGAAGTGAACTGATGATGAAGTTCAGGTTTAATTATACCTTTCAGTAGGCCAAATGGATCCTAAAACTCAATCCAGTTGGTATTTCCCAAGTCTGGAATGCCTGGTTAGAATTGACATACTCAGTAACTGGCTGAATGCCTACACTGATATCTTGATCTCAGTTGTGAGGTCTGTTAAGATGAGGAAGGCCAAGTGGAAGCCACTAGAACTGCCTCTATCTACCAAGAGAGCTAACTAAAAGAAATACTGCACTAAAGGATAGATTGTCAAGATTAAGGCCACCATCAAGGACCTGAAGTGTCCAGGAATGGTGATTCTCTGGACATATTTATTCAACTTTTCCGTTTGGCCTAGGCATAATCCTGCAGAATAAGATGGAATGCAAGCTTTATCTGGTGATGATTCCAATGCAGCAGATGTTCCAAATGTAGTCTTGTTGAAAAAGAAAATAAACACATCCTCTACCATTTGACAGGAGTCTATTGAGCTGGTGAATGATGATTTGACTAGTTAAAAATCCTTGGATCAGTTTGCTTTCTTCTAACAGGTCTAGCAATAATTCTTCACAATCCTATCTAAGGCTGTAGCAACTGCTCAGACTTCTGCTACAGTCTAGTCTTCAGGCAACTTGATTGTCTTTCTCTTCCACTGGACATCACTGTAATCCATCATATTGGCCATGCTGATTGGACCTGGCTAGTAGGAACTAGCATTTAGCTGTACAGCTTCACATACCTATACGCCTAAACCCCTTTTTAGATTCTTACCACCTACATTCCTCTAACTAAAATTTCAACTCCCATCGGACTCTTTTAGCCTGTATGTTTCACTAAGTTCTACAGCAACTCCTTCCTTTAGATCCTAAGGTAATGGTGGTTTCTCAATCCTGCTAGTAAAATTGGAAAATTTACCATTCTTTGATAATTTCTCTTAACCCTGTTCACACATTATAAAATCATTGTGTGTGCTTAGTCACTCAGTTATGTCCAACTCTTTGTGACCCTTTGGACTGTAGCCCACTTGGCTCCTCTGTCCATGGGATTCTCCGGGCAAGAATACTGGAGTGGATTGCCATTTCCTCCTCCACAGGATCTCCCTGACTCAGGCATCAAACTTGGATCTCCTACATTGTAGGCGGTTTCTTTACCCACTGATCCATCTGGGAAGCCCAACCTAATTTAAATTCTTTTTAAAAAAATTCTGCATTCCAATTAGTCACTCAGTAATTGAGAATTTGCCCTCACCATTTCCCAGCTCCTAAGAAAAAAGCTACTACTAGGCTAGCTTGTCCATTTAACTTTACTTTCTCTCATATGTCCCTTTCTCTCATATGTCTCATATGAGACACTTTATGTCTCTCATAAAGTCTCTTGTTAAAGAACAAATTTGGCTTTAATTAGAGGCTCTGTTTTCTATATTATTTTTATTACTACAAAGCTTTACTTTTGCAATATCTTCCCTTCTATTTTGATTCTTCTGGTTATACAAGTAGCAGAAGATCTAACTCAAACTACTTTCAGTAAGGCAAAAAGTGTTATTGGTACAGACAGTTGAGATAGTGGTACACAGGCCTAGTATATCCTGAGATATACTAGATTTGGATTAGTCTTGACCCAGGAGTTACCAATTTTGCAAAAATTCCAGTATTAGAGCACATGTTTTAGTTCCTAGGTTGAGTTGAAAGTTTTTGAATACAACTCATTCAAAGTACATTTCTCAGCATTGTTTCACTTTGTTAATATATTTTATATTAGAGATGCACAGAATTGGAATTCAGTCACAGATTTGGCCAGAATCTGCTCTCCATCTTCAGTTTCAGCCCTAGTCTTCAGAAGTTTGAAGATATGGATGTGTTTTTCAGTGCTGTTGCTGGCTTACCTAAATGACCTTTGCAAGGTTAATGATTCATTACAGCATATACGTGGTGAAAGTGAAAGTCACTGAGTCACGTCCAGCTCTTTGCAACCCCATGGACTATACAGTCCATGGAAATCTCTAAGTCAGAATACTGGAGTGGGTAGCCTTTCCCTTCTCCAGGGGATCTTCCCAACCCAGGCATCAAACCCAGGTGTCCCGCATTGCAGGCAGATTCTTTACCAGCCGAGCCACAGAGGAAGCCCAGGAATCCTGGAGTGGGTAAGAACCTACCTGCCAGTGCACCAGAAGTAAGAAACATGGGTTTGATCCCTTGGTCGGTAAGATTCTCTGGAGGAGGACATGGCAACCCACTCCAGCATTCTTACCTAGAGAATCTCCTGGACAGAAAAGTCTGGAGGGCTACAGTCTATAGGGTTGCAAAGAGTCAGATATGATTGAAGCAACTTACCATGTGTGCATAGCATATGTGATCACCAAATCTATATCAGAAAAAAGCATAAGTAATGTAGTTAAAAATGAATCAACCTAAGAAAGAAATAGGAAGTTTTCTTTGAGGCAAATTTGCGAATTACAATCCAGGGAAACCATATTGAAAATCTGAGAACCGTTCCACCCGTTAAAAGTCAAGGCATGGTTAACGTAAGTTTTTTGAGACATAAGACTATACATCAAATGATATGTTATTGACAGTTTCCATAATTCAGATCTAAGTGTCATTGTGGTGGGTCATGTGACCCCGTGAGGTACTGAGGTACTGGTGCATAGGTCATGAGATCAAGAAAAATATTATTGTCTAAGGTTTCATCTTGTTGATGCAAGGAGAATGTTGCTTTTTATTGTTGAGCATGTATCTCTGTTGATGAGGGAGGTCTAGCTGATACATTATGTAGATACACAATGCACAGTGGCAGGGAGGAGGTCTAAGGGAAGAAAATAATTTTTTATATTCAATTTTTTTAATAAAATGTGTAGTTTTGCAATAAAATGTGTAGTTTTTTCAATAAAATGTGTAATTTTGCAATAAAATGTGTAGTTTATGTTACATTGACTCAAAAACAACATAAATTTACTAGTAATAGTTGACAAATCTCATGCAAAGTTTAGTAGCATTTTAGATAGCCTGGACTAAATATCTCATTACTTGCTTTTGTATTGAAAAATATGACTTTCACAGTTCTAATGTGGTGGATGAACCTCAAGCCTATTATACAGAGTGAAGTCCATTAGAAGAGTAATATAAATATTGTATACTAACATGTATATATGGAATCTAGAAAGATGGTACTGATGAATAGATTAAATCAGTCAATCCTAAAGGAAATCATTCCTGTATATTCATTGGAAGGACTGAGGCTGAAGCTGAAGCTCCAATACTTTGGGCACCTGATGTGAAGAACTGACTCATTGGAAAAGACAATGATGCTGGGAAAGATTGAAGGCAGGAAGAGAAGGGGACGACAGAGGATGAGATGGTTGGATGGCATCACTGACTCAATGGACATGAGTTTGAGCAAGCTCCAGGAGTTGGTGATGGACAGGGAGGCCTGGTGTGCTGCAGTCCATGGGGTTGCAAAGAGTCGGACAAGACTGAATGATTGGATGGAGAAACAGACATAGAGAACAGACCTATGGACACGGGGGGAGTGGGGGATGGAAGGGTGAGATACATGGAGAGAGTAACATGGAAACTTACAATACCATATGTAAAACAGATAGCCAATGGGACTCGCTGTGTGGCTCAGGGAATTCAAATGGGGCTCTGTAACAATCTAGAGGGGTAGGAGGGGGAGAGAGATGGAGGAAGGTTCGGGAAGGAGAAGACATGGGTGTACCTATGGCTGATTCTTGTTCATGTTTGACAGAAAATAATAAAATTCTGTAAAGCGATTATCCTTCAATTAAAAAATAAATGTCATAATATATAATGATGATTTATTATTGCATGAGGAAAATGTATGACTTTTGTGAATACAGCTGTTTAAATGAATAATAATAATAGTGAATGAAGAACATTCAAATAATTAAATATGGAAATAATCATTGAAAAAATAAGAGAAAATATGTGGCTAAATAATACATTAGCTAAGTTATTTTAAGAATCCTATATTGTTAACAAATATAATAGTTCAGTTGCTCAATCATGTCAATTCAGTCATGTCCGACTCTTTGTGACCCCATGGACTGCAGCACGCCAAGCTTCCTTATCCATCACCAACTCCTGGAGCTTGCTCAGACTCATGTCCATCAAGTCGCTGATGCCATCCAATCACCTCATCTTCTTCCCCTTCTGTCCCCTTCTCCTTCTGTCTTCAATCTTTCCCAGCATCGGAGTCTTTTCCAATGAGTCAGTTCTTCCCATCAGGTGCCCAAAGTATTGGAGCTCCAGCTTCAGCATCAGTTCTTCAAATGAATATTCAAGACTGATTTTCTTTAATTTTGATTGGTTTGGTCTCCTTTCAGTCCAAGGGAATCTTAAAAGCCTTCTCCAGCATGACAGTTTAAAAGCATCAATTCTGTGGTGCTCAGCTTTTTTTCTGGCCCAACTCTCACATCCATACATGACTACTGGAAACAAATATATATGACTATATTAAAAATATATTGAATATAAATATATACATGAAAAATACTAATATGAAACAGAATAATAGAAATTAAGTATAAATGTATATTCTAGTCTTATAAACTTGTTTATTATACTACTATTCATAATGTTAAGCAAAATAAACTTTAAAGATTCTTTGTCTCTTCAATGTGCCTAATTTATTTTTTGTTATTTACACTGTGAATCTTAAAAGCCCTATAGGAAAATTTTCACACCCTAGGAGGATATATTAGAAGTAGAATGTCAACTTTGCTATTTAAAAGTTTTACAAGATGAAAAAAATCCTCAAAAATGATAATAAAGTATCATTCATGATGCATCATCTTTTAGATTAATGTCACTAAACATATGAAGAATTTAAAAATCTTTAATCTTAAATTTTAATCTTAAATCTTTTAAGAAAAGAAGAAAGTAGAATAAAAACAACTGAGGTATCAAAATACATTTTATTATCACTGATCAGATTTCTGGGTTTTACCAGTTTCTATAAGAATAGTTTTAAAAGATATTTCCTCGTAGTTTAGAGTTTATGGAGGACAAATACTTAAACAAAAAGCTTGCTAAAATTATTCCTATCAATTGCCAACAATTCAGTAATTGAAAAAGAAGGACTATTTTTCCACATTTCTAAGTTAATAATTATAGGTATAATGGTCTTTCTAAAAAAGAGTGTTTGCGCAAAGATACTATTCAAGTTTTTTGAGCATTTCAGGTTAGCTCTTTGTCGTCTGTCTATGGAATTTGTCTGTCCAAGTAGCAAGTGGTGGCTTAAATAAGCTCAGTTACCTCCAATAATAAATACTGAACCTTGTAGGTTAAGTCCATTGTGTCAACTTCTCTTCTTCTGGGGACACTGTGATTTTCTTCTGCATCACAAATATGTGCCCTGCTGGAAGCACTGCTTTCCCTGAATAGAGTCTGACTCCACATATGCCTGTGCCTATGAATGCCACAGCAGGAGATTTTTATTGTCCTCTTTGACGCTTGCTGAGAAACTGATCTCTTCTCCACCAAGTCCAGCATCAAGACTTGCAGCCATTACAGAAAGGCCTTTTTCTCTTTTGGTTATTTTCCATCTGTCATTGCTAAAAATCTCCCTGGATACATCTCTTGGGGTTAAAAGCTGTCTGTCTGCAAGGGAAAAAAAAAACACTCACCAAGATGTCCACTTTAATTTTTATATATATAATAACTATGCTCGCATGTTTACATGCATTCAACAAATTTATGGGAGACCTATTTTATCCCATTTTTCCATATGCTGTGGGACATTTTTGGTTTCCCTTTATTGCAGATAAGAAACTGAGAGTCAAAAAATATCACTAAAGTGCCTATCCCAGATCACAGACAGCCTAGGATACAAACTTGAGTCTTTTTTTTTTTAATCCAGTTCAATGATCTCTGCCTTTTAATTAGTTGTTTAGTCCATTTGTGCTTAATGTAATTATTGATATGGTTGATTGAAGTCTACCAAATTGCTATTTTTCTATTTATCCCATTGATTATTCATCCCTTTGGCTTTTCTTCATACATATGATGCTTTTGAATTGTGGTGCTGGAGGAGGCTCTTGAGAGTCACTTGGATACCAAGGAAGTCAAATCAGTCAATCTTAGAGGTAATCAACCCTGAATACTCATTGGAAGGACTGAGGCTGAAGCTGAAACTCCAATACTTTGGCCACCTGATATGAGGAACTGACTCATTAGAAAAGACCCTGATTGCTGGGAAAGATTGAGGGCAGAAGGAGAAGAGAGCAACAGAGTATGAGATGGTTGGATGGCATCACTGACTCAACGGACATGAATTTGGGTGAACTACTGGACATGGTGAGGAGCAAGGAAGCCTGGCATGCTGCAGTCCCTGGGGTCACAGATTCAGACACAACTTGGCATCCGAACAGCAACAACAATATTTTTAAGAAAATGATTGGTTTAGGGATTTCACTACACATCTTTACTTGATCCTATCTTATCTTAAATTAATACTGGGCTTCCATTATGGCTCAGCTGGTAAGGAATCCACTTGCAATGTGGGAGACCGGGGTTCGATCCCTGGATTGGGAAGATCCCCTGGAGAAGGGAAAGGCTACCCACTCCAGTATTCTGGCCTAGAGAATTCCATGGACACTATAATTTTGAAATCCTAAGGGAGATGCTATTTTTTTTTAATTGCATCTTTGAGATATTAATAAAATCTAGGCATATTTCCTTCATGAAAGTTCTCATATAGACGTGATTTTGCATATGTTTAGAGAGTTCATTCCTGCCCTTCCCTCTGGATTCAGAATTGAGCCTTAAAATGTCATAATTTATTTATACTTACCTCATTAAGAAGAACTCTATCTCCCTTCCCCTGAATCTGGGTTGCCTCATGACTGTATTTCAATCCGTGCTTAAAGGGAATGGACATTTGTTTTTTATTATATATTTATTTAAACTAAAAAACAAAAGCAGTTTACCCCTTTCTCCCATCACCCCCTCCAGTTCTTGCAACTACCAATCAGTTCTCTGTATCTATAAATTTGGTTTGGTTTATTTATTTAATATTTATATACAATGAATCCAAGAAAACATGAGGCTGAATTCCTGTGCTGGTCCAATCCACTTATACACAGACTTTTTTTTCAATAAATAGATAGTCAAGCCTCCACATTTGCATGTTTTTCATCTTCTGATTCATCCAACTGTGGATTAAAATTTTCATCTGAATTTGGCTGAGTTAATGGATGCAGAACTCATGGATACAGACTGCCTACTATGGAACTTGAATGTCCATGGATTTTGTATACCCAGAGGATTCTGGAATCAATAATCAATTCCCCATGGAAATGAGGGGTGGCAATATACATATATATATGTAGTTGCATATGTTGTTGTTGTTTAGTCACTAGCTAATGGAGAAGGCAATGGCACCCCACTCCAGTCCTCTTGCCTGGAAAATCCCATGGACAGAGGAGCCTGGTGGGCTGCAGTCCATGGGGTCGCTAAGAGTCGGACACAACTGAACAACTTCACTTTCACTTTTCACTTTCATGCATTGGAGAGGGAAATGGCAACCCACTCCAGTGTTCTTGCCTGAAGAATCCCAGGGACGGGAGAGCCTGGTGGGCTGCCGTCTATGGGGTCGCACAGAGTCGGACACGACTGAAGCGACTTAGCAGCAGCAGCAGCAGTCGCTAGCTAAATCATGTCTGATTCTTTTGCGACCTCGTAGACTGTATCCCTGGAGAAGGAAATGGCAACCCACTCCAGTGTTCTTGCCTAGAGAATCCCAGGGACAGCGGAGATTGGTGGGCGGCCGTCCATAGGGTTGCACAGAGACGGAGGACATGACTGAAGAGACTTAGCAGCAACAGGAGCAGCAGACTGTATCCCACCAGGCTCCTCTGTCCGTGGGATTTCCCAGGCAAGGACACTAGAGTGGATTGCCATTTTCTTTTCTAGGGTGTATTCCTGATTCAGGGATCAAACCTGTGTCTCTTGCAGATGGATTCTTTACTAATGAGCCACCAGGGAAGAGCAGTTCTACATATAAGAAAGATCATATGATATTCGTCTTTCTTTGGTTATTTCACTTAGCATAAAGCCCTAAATATTTATCTATGCTGTTATAACTGGCAAGATCTCTCTCATATCTTGACTATTGTAAATGATTCTTCAACAAACAGGGGTGCAAATTATAGTTTATATTTTCTTTGCATAAATACCTAGAAATAGAATTGCAAGATCATATATATGATAGTTCTGTTCTCAACTTTTTGAGACCTTTGTACCGTTTTCCATAGTGTATATATTCCTACCAACAGTGTACAGGGTTTCCTTTTCTCTTCATCAGCACTTGCTATTTCTAGTCTTTTTGATAATAGTCTAACAGGTATAGCATCACTGTTATTTTTATTTGTATTTCTCTCATGATTAATGATGTAGATCATGTTTTTACCTAACTGTTAGGCATTTTTATTTCTTCTTTGGAAAAGTGCCTATTAGGATATTCTGCCCATTTTTTAATGACAATTGTTTTTTGTTTGCTTGCTTGTTTTTTGAGTAGTATGAGTTCTTTTTATAGTTTGCATATTAGTCACTTATCAGATATAGATTTGCAAACATTTTCCCCTACTCAGCATCATTATTATTGCTACTATTTGAGTATCTGAGTTCTGGAAATAATAAAATACATTACAAGTAAGTTTATTGCTTGTATATTTGGTAAATCCAAATTTACTCTCTTCCAGAGAAAATAGAACTTTTGTGTTTATTCTAGTCAGATGTCCAAAACAAACAAAATATTTGATTAACTGTAAAGATACTTTCAGTAGGAATTGGAAAAATATTGTGAGTTCTCCACTTAGGTATCAAGTTTCCAGATTTAATTTTACCCCAAGACCAATGAATAAAAAAGTTTAACAGACCATATTTTATGATAAATTAAAGAAACCAATGAGTGTTAACCATTCTTTGCTTTGAATTATTTATATCTTCCTAAATAGCTAAATGAGGTCTATGTAATTTTGAGTATTTTAGTTAACATATTGCTGTCAGACATGGTAAAGAGCTAAAAGGATAAAAAAAAGTTTTACCCATCAGTGGTTCTGGGCAGATAACCTCAAGATGCCTAGCATCAGGCATCTTAGATATTAGATATTAGAAGTTTTTCTCTAAGGAGAAAGAATGGAGCAAGCTGATTGATATTATCTGTCTTACTAAAATTTCTTTAACCACTGTTCTGATGAGGAGAGAGAAGGATTATTTGCAACCTTCATAAACTTTGGCCAAGAATCCATACTGTCCTGAAGTAACTTTAAGGTGTCTCCTTGTCTTCAATGTGGCAATGTATTGAAACTAATAATCAATTATTTCTAAGTTTATCAAAATCCAATCTGTCTCAATACTTACAAATTATCCAAATACAGCATCCTAACCCCTCCCTCCACCACACCCTCTAAGTCATATCTCAGCAATAGGAAAGCAAATTCCAGTAAAATTGATAATTATTGGCATTATTCTTCTTTAAAATAAACTATGAGAATACCAGATGGCTCAGCAGTAAAGAATCCACCTGCCAATACAGGAGACACAGGAAATGTGGGTTCAATCCCTGGGTCAGAAAGACCCCCTGGGGAAGGAAATGGTAACCCACTCCAGTATTCTTGCCTGTAAACATCCCACAGACAGAGGAAGCTGGCGGACTACAGTCCGTGGAGTCACAAAGAGTCAGGTACACAACTGAGTGACTGAAGCACACACCCATGAGAATCTGACTCAGAGTGACTTAGTGAACAGCTGTCTCTGTTGAAATTAAGGCATGTATTCTCTGTTTACATTATTATAGGGGAAATTTATGAAGTATTGGGACACTGTTGCCCTTGCTACAGATAATTTACAACAGAAAAAAACAGAGTGGGTTAATTTATGGTCCTTCATTTAGGATGTTGAGAAGCAAGGCGTCTATACCAATCATGAGCTTTCTGCATTTCAGGTTTAATAGATGGATTAAGCATCAATAGAAGAGAGCCTACATCTATTTGGAGCAAGGCAAAGACAGTACGTGAACCTACACTGAGGCAGAGCCACAGGAATTATGTGTCTCATATTTGGAAGGAAAAAATAACACAACCAAATAAGCAATGTAAATCAAAAGCCTTTGTGAAATGGAAGTTGTGAATGCACACAGTTGATTCAATGGCCCTTGACACACATTTCTTTGTTTGCCTGATTAGCATAAATAACATGCAATCCATCAATATATGCTGGCTATTTTTCAGAGAATTTTATCTCCATCTGTGCAGAGGGATGAATGAGAGATCTCAAAGCAGCTGTGGGAAATAGGGAAATTGCTTGTTTTCTTTCCGAAATTACGGGAAGCTAGAAGGGAGACTAGATGATGCAGAAAAGAAAGTGGTTTGCACAATAGAGGCAGTCACACATCATGTAAGTTACTAGTTAGAGAAACAGCTAAAATTTCAGCAGAAAATTTTTCTTTCCTGCTACCCCGGTTGGTAATGCTTCGAGATTTCCCTTATCTGAGTGTCATAAAGTCCCACAAACCTAGAGTGTTGCAAATCTTCCCACCCCTGCTGACCACAAATTCTTAAGATCTTAGGTTATGTTCCTGTATAAAAAGAAGACTGTAACTTTATCGTGTCAGGGAATTGAAGAATTTGAAGCTGTCTGCTTTCGAGTTGCATTTCTCTTTTTTTCCACAATCAGTTCTTAGTAAATCATCAAGTCATTTCAAAATTCAGGGTCCATATTTTCCATCATAACTCAAATCATTTATAAATGTAGTTGGTGTTTTCAAACATCAGTTTAAGAGAGAAATATCATAGGTTGAATACTTATTTTTAAAAAAATTTATCTTTTTTATCTTTTATTTTTTACCTTTAGAAAACATAAATTTTCAGTTACATCTATCATTTAGTGAGCTAAATATTAACAATGGTTTGCATGCCCTTAAATATTTCTTACTACTTAGTTATGATGTCATTTTTTAGCAAGTCATTTTCTTCCAAAGTAAACAATCTCTAGTAAGGACATCAGCATAGGTAAAGAGTTTACACTGGCTTCTGTTTGTGTCCTCTTTTCTACTGAAGGAGAAGTATTATTTGATAGTTCATTCTAAGAAGAAATAAGTTCTCAGTGCTCATATTTCAACACTTGGGATTTGCTGAATTGTCACTCATACTTTTATACTTTTCTTCTGGGTTAAGAACTAAAATTATAATTAATTATAACTTTATTGCTAGCCATAGAGAATACTAGTGATTCCTGATACCTACTGACAGCTACTCTGTAGGCTGCAGGCAGAGGCTTGCAAAGGAGTACTTCGGTCAACAGACACAACAGAATTGGAGGGGTTGTCTCTACAACATATGGTCGGGGGTTAACTTCTTTATCAGTGGCCTTGAACACCTGGGTTCATTTTTTTAAATAATTTTGTTATGATAAAATTCATTTCAAGAGGCCCCCATTAGAGCATTCTAAACAGGAGGTATGGAGGCACATGAAAAGATGCTCAACATCGCTAATTATTAGAAAAATGCAAATCAAAATAGCACTGAAGAATTGATGCTTTTGAACTGTTGTGTTGGAGAAGAATCTTGAGAGTCCTTTGGACTGCAAGGAGATCCAACCAGTCAATCCTAAAGGAGATCAGCCCTGAATATTCATTGGAAGGACTGATGCTAAAGCTGAAACTCCAATCCTTTGGCCACCTGATACAAAGAACTGACTCATTGGAAAAGATCCTGATGCTGGGAAAGACTGATGGCAGGAGGTGAAGAGGATTAGAGAATGAGATGGTTGGATGGCATCACCGACTCAATGGACATGAGTTTGGGTAAACTCCTGGAGCTGGTGATGGACAGGGAGGCCTGGTGTGCTGCTGTCCATGGGGTTGCTGAGTCAGACACGACTGAGCTACTGAGCTGAACTGAAATCAAAACTGCAATGAGCTATCACTTCACACCAGCTAGAAGGACCATCATCAAAAAAGCTACAAACAATAAATGCTAGAGAAGGTATGGAGAAAAGGGAACCCTCTTCTACTGTCAGTGGAGATGTGAATCGGTATAATAATTATGGAGAATATGAAGTTTCCTTTAAAAACTAAGAACAGAATTATGATATGATCTAGCAATCCCAGCTAAGTTGTTTCAGTCGTGTCCGACACTGGGCAACCCTATGGACCTTAGCCTGCCAGACTCCTCCATCCATGGGATTCTCCAGGCAAGAATACTGGAGTGGGTTGCCATACCCTCCTCCAGGGGGGTCTTCCCGACTCAGGGATAGAACCTGCCATCTCTTATGTCTCCTGCATTTGCCAGTGGGTTCTTTCCACGCCACCCGGGAAGCCCCATGTCTTTCTATGAAGTGAAGTGAAGTGAAGTCGCTCAGTCATGTCCGACTCTTTGCGACCCCATGGACTGTAGCCTACTACACTCCTCCGTCCATGGGACTTCCCAGGCAAGAGTACTGGAGTGGGTTGCCATTTCCTTCTCCAAAGGATGAACCCAGGTCTCTGAGCCACTTGGGAAGTCCATAGTTTCTAATAATTTGAACTGCAGAGCAACCCCAGGCCTATGTAAATGCTTTTTCTTCAGCCCTCCACCACATCCTCCTCTTTTTCTAATCTTGTATTTTCTCAAGTTAGCAGATTTTTTCACCAGAAGGTTCCCTTCACCAGCAGACCTCCTGCAGCAGAAATGGGGGTCCTCTATTACAGAATGCTCTAAACCAGAGTAGTGGGTGGTTTCCATTTGTTTTCAGCCTGAACTTCTTCATGTGATCATTTTTGCTTCAAGATTTTTGAAAATCTTGTGTATGTGCATCAGTTTCACTTTTGATGAACATTTATGTCACATGCCAGATGAATTCAGTAAATATGAATACCCCATGGAATTTTAATTCTAATTACAACATCCTATTTTTACATTTCTGTCCCAAATTACTCATTCTACAGAGGGAAAGGTGAACTCATTTTCAAAGTTTAGACTCCATTTAGAAATTTGTGGATTTGGCTTTTGGGATCAAGGCTGAACTAATTGATTGGTGTGAATGTTTGCCTTTGGTAAATTTCACTTTCAATTAATTTTAATTGATTTTATTTCAAGAAATTTCTAGACATCAAAGAAATTTTTAAAAATATATTATTAAAGTGCTTCAAAACCTTATGCACTCACTGTGAATGGAAGTCTATATGATTACTTTAAAGAAAAATGCTTAATGAAGTGCATTTTGGATTTTCGAATGAACCACTAATGTCAGTGGAGTTTGATCCCTGACAGATGCACTTGTGGCAGGATTTGCCAACTCTGATTTAAAAACGTCTCATCCTCCAAGAAGTAATCAGAGTTTAATCTTGTCTGTTTCCAGTTCCTCATATCAGAACTGATTTGTGTCCACTGGGAGGACACTTTGACCTTCTAGCTGTAATCCAATTGCATGGAGCTTCTCCAAAGGAGGGAAATAATTTTTCCCTTCTCGTGATTTGTTGTGTACTAAATACAGTCCTTATAATTTGTTGCATTTTACCTTCGATTTTATAACTATCTATGAAAGAAATTGCTTGGCTATTGATTGCTTTTTAAAATATTCTGTGTCAATCAAGCTCATAAACCATTTTGCTTCCAGAACTTAAATGTGAGCAATGCACTGTATTTTTCCACATAAACCCTGTTTTGTTTTTTACAACATATTTGGGACAGAAGAAGAAGAGGAGGACAACAGCAAATATGAGAAGGAGGACAAGGATGAAGAAAATTTTTAAAAAGGAAATTCTACAGTATGAGATAAACATTACATGTTTGTTTGTTTTTTTCTTTCCCACTCTCATAATTTTCCATTCTCTTTGTTGTTCAATTTCTTTGGGCTACTTCACATGACAGACCAGTAGGACATTTTAAAATGAGAATAAATAAATAAATAAACAGAAAAAAACAATTTTAAAATAGATTCCATAGTTTTGTGGAAGCATAAGGTTTATAAATGTGTCATAAATATGTGCCTTATTTTCATAAAAGACAAGTCGAGAAACAGAGATTTAAAACTCTGGAGTATTTTGTCACTTCTATACCCTGTAGGTGACTGGTTCTGCTTTTGTTTTTAAAAAATATAACCGAATTTAGAATTACTGGTTACTTTTTATTGCACACTATTTTTTTTATCTCTTTAGTGAAGCAACCATGTTTCAATGCTATCACTGTATCTGAGATTTTGAAAAAGATCACAGACTATCTATGACTGTCATAAAGATATTGTTTGTGAAATCAGTGTTAAACTGACAGAGTTCTATAATATTCCTACAGATTATTGCTTTTAATCCCAGTATTCATACACACACATATATGAACATGCATATATATATATATATACACACACATATATATATATATATATACACACACACATGTAGGGGTTTCCCTGGTGGTTCAGTGGTAAAGAATCTACCTGCATATGCAAAAGACATGAGTTCAACCTTTAGGTTGAGGAAACCCTCTGGAGAAGGAAATGGCAGCCTACTTCAGTATTCTTGTTTGGGAAATCCCATAGACAGAGGAGCCTGGCAAGCTACAGTTAATGGGGTTACAAAAGAGTAGGAGAACAGATGGCTAACAAACACATGAAAAGATGCTCAACATCACTCATTATCAGAGAAATGCACATCAAAACCACAATGAGCTACCATTTCACGCCAGTCAGAATGGCTGCGATCCAAAAGTCTACAAGCAATAAATGCTGAAGAAGGTGTGGAGAAAAGGGAACTCTCTTACGCTGTTGGTGGGAATGCAAACTAGTACAGCCACTATGGAGAACAGTGTGGAGATTCCTTAAAAAACTGGAAATAGAACTGCCTTATGACCCAACAATCCCACTGCTGGGCATACACACTGAGGAAACCAGAATTGAAAGAAACCCATGTACCCCAATGTTCATCGCAGCACTGTTTATAATAGCCAGGACATGGAAGTAACCTAGATGTCCATCAGCAGATGAATGGATAAGAAAGCCGTGGTACATATACACAATGGAGTATTACTCAGCCATTAAAAAGAATACATTTGAATCAGTTCTAATGAGGTGGCTGAAACTGGAGCCGATTATACAGAGTGAAGCAAGCCAGAAAGAAAAACACCAATACAGTATACTAATGCACATATATGGAATTTAGAAAGATGGTCATGATAACCCTGTGTGCGAGACAGCAAGAGAGACACAGATGTATAGAACAGTCTTTTGGACTCTGTGGGAGAGGGAGAGGGTGGGATGATTTGGGAGAACGGTATTGAATCATGTATAATATCATATATGAAACGAATCACCAGTCCAGGTTCGATGCATGATACAGGATGCTTGGGGCTGGTGCATTGGGATGACCCAGGGTGGGTACGGGGAGGGAGGTGGAAGGGGGGTTCAGGATGGGGAACATGTGTACACCCGTGGTGGATTCATATTGATGTATGGCAAAACCAATACAATATTGTAAAGTAATTAGCCTACAATTAAAATAAATAAATTTATATTAAAAATAAAATAAAATTTAAAAAAAGAGTAGGAGACAACTTAGCAACTAAACAGCAACAATGTCAACATTTATACATATATATATATATTCCTCAGGTGCAAGTGAGCATGACAGTAGATTCAGTAGTGTCAGAATATAGTATTATCTGATCTATTTCACCCATATCCATATCTGATCCACGTGTACAACATGTGTATACGTGTGGAGAGAAGTAGACAGCTTTTACTATTTTTATCTTTGCTGATGTATATGAAATTTTTCTTTTGCTATCTTGTTCTATTTTTATTGTAGCATGGGAAATATTGATTATTGGTCATAAGATCTATCATTCAATCAAATCAAAATACTTAGTATGATTCAGGACATGTCTGCCTGTAAAATGTTACAATGTGTGCTCATTTGATTGTAATCTTTTGAGAGTAAGGGCCTTCCCTTATTTACCACTATTTCTAGTGATTAACATAGGGCCTTATGCATAGAAATATACTTGTTAAATGTGTGGATGTGTGGATTTAATAGTGATATAAGTAAGAGTTTGCATATACATTGTAATCTCTGGCTAAATAACATTCAAACTATATTTTTCAAAAATTTGAGCCAACGTCTAAAAATAAAAAAACGTACAGAAAAATTCAGTGGTCCAATGTAGTAATTAAACTTCATTTATTTGTAACAGAAAGATCTGGCAACACAAGCCTTGTATCTCTATAGAGAACCAGTTAGCTGGAACTGAGAAAGGGCTGCCTCCTTGAATGGGGTGGCCCATTCTGCAAGTCACAGCACATGCTTTTAAGTGCTACAAGGTACACCTTCTACACTCACACTGGGCTGACTTACTGACTGATTGCCCTGACCGCAGAGACATTTGGATTTGTAACTCCTTGTACAAATACATCAAAAGATGACCAGCCGACAACAAAGTAGTTAACTAATTCCACAAGGCAACATATGGTGGTGGCTTTGATAATACAGATTAGATATCAGACATTATAGATGAATAAATAGACTTGGAAAGACACAGAAGAGTTAAGTGTGACTCAAGCTGGCCCTTTCTTCTATGTTTAGTTGGAACAGGATTACCTATGGAAGCATTTCCAGGCGTGGGAAATGACATGAATAAAGCACAAAATTTGGACAAAGGCTATTCAATAAAAATTAGGTTCATGATGCATAGTCATTTACTTAGAGAGATCACAGAAGAAAATGAAGAATATCTACTTTCAATCAGATTGAGAACTTCCATAATTGTCCATTTTAGGAAATGAGAATTTAAGACCTCAAGTATCGGATGAGCTGTTAAGATTTAGGAATAGTAGAAGTTTTCAAATAAGTTGTTGGTTAAAAAATTCAAATTCAGGTACAAATTACTCTTGTGGCAATTTGGCAATAAAAAAGAAAGAGAATATGCTAAATATTCAAAAATCATGTTAAACAAGCCTTTGTTAATTAGTCATTAACATGGTAGACACCTATTTGGACTTCCCAAGTGGCTCAATGGTAAAGAATCCACCTGCAATGCAGGAGATGCGGGGTAGATCCCTGGACTAGGAAAGTCTCCTGGAGATGGAAACAGCAAACCCACTATTCTCAGTATTCTTGCCTGAGAAATCCCACAGACAGAGGAGCCTGACAGGCTACAGTCCAGGGGGTGGCCAAACAGTCAGACACCCCTTAGAAACTAAACAACAACAAGACACTTATGCACTCTTCTTATAAGCAGAGAAACAGTCTAAAAGTCCTGATAATGTGTTCTGAGAACAGTATTATAAGTTTTTAATATAAATAGCAACCAAAAAAGGTAAAAATAAACTACGGGATTTTTTTTTTTCCTAAATACATATAACCAGCATTTTAGTGCTATTAAAATCTCATGTGTTAGTGCTAATTTACAGATTTCTGCACTTTGGGGAGTATAGGAGAAGCCTAAAATGACATTAATATGAGTTATTTTATGTCTATGTAGGATAAAATGTTTGCTGCATTTGTGTCTTTATACCCGTTTGATTTTCTACATTGAAAAAAAAGACACTCATTTTGATGGCACTTTGTTAAGTGCTAGGTATGGATGATCTAATGTTATGTTCTACCGCTCACGTTTCTGATTGTGCTGTGTGAAAAGAGTATGTAGTTAGATCGTAGTGAATGTAGTTTACCTTGAAGATATTACTAATAATCAGGTCCACTTTTCTTCAAGGGAAAGTGTCTATCTGAGGTAATGGTAAAGCCGTATTTTAGTAAAACTTATGGGGAAAAATACCTAGAAGTGCATTAGTATCTCAATCATATCTCTAAGGAAAACTACTCAACATGTATTTCATTTGATGTTGCCTTATAATGGTCAATGGTTTGTACTTTTGTTTTTATTATTGAAGTATAATTGACATAAAAATTGTATTAGTTTCAGGTGTGCAACATAATGAGTCAATACTTGTATTCACTATGAAATGATCATCACAATAAGTCTAATCACCATCCATCATCATACATAGTTACAATAATTATCTTTCATTTTCTTTTTTTTTTCTTAAGATGAGAGCATTACATGAAACCATAAAAGACCAAAAACACTTTTAGGGAAGAAGTACAAAGTTGGAGGCATCATTCTGGCTGATTTCAAACTGTATCACAAAGCTATAGTAAATCGGTACAGTATTGGCATAAGAACAGACACACAGCGCAATGCAACAGAATAGAGAACTCAGAAATAAGACCATGTATATAATACTTTGGCCACCTAATGCGAAGAGCTGACTCGTTGGAAAAGCCCCTGATGCTGGGAAAGATTGAGGGCAGGAGAAGAAGGGGACTAAGGATGAGATGGTTGGATGGCATCACCGACTCAATAGACATGGGTTTGGGTGGACTCCAGGAGCTGGTGATGGACAGGGAGGCCTGGTGTGCTGCAGTTCATGGGGTCACAAAGAGTTGGACATGAATGAGCGACTGAACTGAACTGAACTGATATATGGTCAATTAATTTTCAACCAAGGAAGCAAAAATGTACAATGGGGAAAGGATAGTCTTTTAAGTAAAGGGTTTTGGAAAAACTGGACAGACACATGCAAAGGAATGAAACCAGACTACCATCATACACCATACACAAAAATTAACTCGAACTGGATTAAAGACTTGAAAATAAGACCAGAAAACACAGAACTCCTGGAAAGGAACTTAGTGGTAAGCTCCTTGACATTGTCTTTGGTGATGATTTCTTTTAATCTGACTGAAAGCAAAGGCAACACAAAATGAACAAGTGGGACCTCATCAAACTAAGAAGCTTCTGCACAGGAAAGGTTTGTAGCTCTCCTCTGAGGTCTGAATAGTCTCTTGTGCTCAAGTAGGATCTATAAGCTTCAAAACTCATATCCCTGATTCCCAATGTTAATATCATACAGTATTACTACCATTATCATATCTTGATCCTCCCCTCATTCCAGACCTTCCCCAGTTTAATCTTTTAATCTTCTTTTTTTAAATTTGCTTCCATCTGCAATTTTCTATAAATCCAAAATAAGCCTAAGTAGACAACTTTATTCAGAAGGGACTTAGGAAATTACTTTGGATAAAGTTGCTTAACAGAAGAGATTGAAACAAATTAAATTATTTAAGGAAATTATTTTGTACAGCTCTTATTTTAAAATATTTTGACTATAATAGTAAAACAAATGACTATAAGTTAATATTTAATTTTAATAGGAATTATTAAAATATTAAAATTGGAAAACCTTTATTAAGCTAAAATAATTAAAATCAATGTGATTTAGAACTATGCATTACATAATCTGTTAATCTTCTTTGAAGTAGACATTTTATAACATATGGCCCTTATAATATCCAGAAGAGTTCCCTTACATAAAAAGTTAAGAAAACTTGAAATATACACTTTTATTTAGTTACTAGAGAAAAGAGAATTTGGGTTTCCAAATTAGAATTTATTTTCAAAAGATGTGCCACTTGGAGATTTGCCATGCAAACATGTTTAACACAGATTTCACATCAACTACTCTGACAAAAAATAGAACTCTAATAAAAGAATTACATATTAATTTCCTAAGCTTAAAATCCAATTCTTATCCAGACCAATAAAATGCTGTGTTGAAAAGCAGGCAATTCTTCAATACTTTATGTTCTGATTATTACTTCTCAAAATATATCAGATTAAATGCTTCCTCAAAGACTTGAAAAGGAAAGAAATGGTAAAATAGCTACTTTTCACAAACTTTAAAATAAGCTCAAAGGGCACTGTGATAACATAATGGATTCTTACTTGAAAGCATTTCATTAAAAAATGGTCTTGAAATTAACAGAAAGTAATGTCTATGAAGTAAAACCAATTTGATCTATTCAGTAAAAATGCATTAAATTGAAGGGAAACATTTACTAAATAAATCATCTTAAAGGCACATATACAAATAATTGGTAAAAAATGAAAAAATATGTAAACCAAATTTTTTTTTAACTTTTATAATTTTTCAATTATGAGAATATTGCATAATATCATTGTAATCCATGTCAATATATCTAGAATAATGTAGAGAATTTTAAACATATACTGACTATTCACATTTAGAAAATTAGTTATTTTTTATTTCTTAATGTAGGGAAATAATTGTTTTCATTTTCTCTTCTTTGTTAAATGGTCTTCATTTTTTTAAACTAATAGTTTCCCCTTAAAATAAATGTCAAAGTCCTTCCAGGAAAATATCTTCAAAGAGAAATATGAGTATTGAATAGTAGATTTCCATTTGTAGATTAATTTGATCATTTTCTAAATATTCATCAAAATTCTGCATGTTCATAGAAAAAAAAATTGCATTTAGGGTAAAGAGGAAAGCATTTAAATAAGGTAGTTTGTGTGTTTTCTTTGCACAAATAGAAAAGTGTAAATGATAAAAGTTATCAGGTGCAAAGCATTGACAATAAATGAAGTTTTTACTGGAAAATTCTCTTACTTTTCTTTTGAATGAACTACTATAGAGCTGTCAGAAATACACTGTATGTGGTGTGAATGGAGTAAACAAAAATACACAACTGGATAAAGGTAGAGAAAAAAAGATTGACTGTTACAGGAAGTGAGTTCTCTTAAAAAAAAATTAGATCTCCCACTGGAACATTTCATTCAAAGATGGGCACAATAAAGGACAGAAAAGAGATGCAGAAGATAGCAAGAAGAGGTGGCAAGAATACACAGAACTATACAAGAAAGATCTTAATGACCCAGATGTCCACAATGGGGTAATTGTTACCGAAAGGTATGCATGGGGGGCATCGAGCTGCTCACCACTCAAAAGCCAGTAAACAGGCCAGGTCAGTGGAAAGGAATGTTTGCTTTATTTCAGATGCTGGCAACTGGCAGGGAGGGTTGTGGACTTGTGTCCAAAGGCTGACTCCCTCCCCTCCCCAACAAGCAGGGGGTGAGCATTTATAGGCTGAGTCGGCAGGGGGCGGGAGGCGACATGCAGAAACAGCACAGTCATCTCTAACAGTCATCTTCAAATTGGTCATCAGTGGTGTGACTAGCATCATCTTGGTTGTCTTAGGTACAGTTAATCTTCAGTTCCAAGGTGTACTTGTTCCCATTTCTTTGTGGTCAATTCTTAGAATTGTGGCAGCTCAAGTCCTGGGTACAGTCTTGTCATCGTGTAGTCAACTTTTCCACCTGGTGTTTTGGTATCTATAAGACAGCTTACAGGATATGGCTTAGAATATTATCTATAGCTCTTGAGAAAGAACTAAAGATCCTTGACTATGCTCGATGACTACATCATTATGATTTAGTCTCCTTTGACTGTTTTCCTCTGTTTCAGCATTTCTCCCTTCTCTGATTAAACTTATTCTTTGACTAAAGTTTTCCACAAAAAGCAGGCAGAGGAAATGGTGGGGGGCAAGGATCATAGAGTCCTGCTACATTTCAATATCACCTAGAGCCAGAAATCCTGGAAGTATGTCAAGTGGGCCTTAGGAAGCATCATTATGAACAAAGCTAGTGGAGGTGATGGAATTCCAGCTGAGCTATTTCAAATTCTAGAAAATGATGCTGTGAAAGGGCTGCACTCAATATGCCAGCAAATTCGGAAAACTCAGCAGTGGCCACAGGACTGGAAAAGGTCAGTGTTCATTCCAATCTCAAAGAAAGGCAATGCCAAAGAATGTTCAAACTACTGCACAATTCCATTCATTCCACATTCTAGCAAAGTAATGCTCAAAATTCTCCAAGTCAGACTTCAACAGTATGTGAACTTAGAACTTCTAGATGCTCAAGGTGGATTTAGAAAAGGCAAAGGAACCAGATCAAATTGCCAACATTCACTGGATCATAGAAAAAGCAAGAGAATTCCAGAAAAGCATCTACTTCTGCTTCATTGACTATGCTAAAGACTTTGACTGTGTGGATCACAACAAAATGTGGCCTGGGAATACCAGGCACCTTATTTACCTCCTGAGTAACCTGAATGCAGGTTAAGAAGCAACAGTTAGAACCAGACTTGGGACAAAGGACTGGTCCCAAACTGGGAAAGGAGTATGTCAAGGCTGTATATTGTCACCCTGCTTATTTAACTTATATGCAGAGTACATCACGTGAAATGCTAGGCTGGTTAAAGTACAAGCTGGAATCAAGATTGCTGGAACAATTATCAATAACCTCAGATATACAGATAACACCATCCTTATGGCAGAAAGTGAAGAGGAACTAAAGAGTCTCTCAATGAAAGTGAAAGACGACAGTAAAAAGTTGGCTTAACACTTAACATTCAAAAAACAAAGATCGTGGCATCTGGTTCCATTACTTTATGGCAAATAGAGAATGAAATAATGGAAACTGTGGTTGACTATTTTTGGGGGCTCCAAAATCACTGCATATGGTGATTGCAGCCATGAAATTAAAAGACACTTGCTCCTTGAAAGAAAAGCTATGACCAACCTAGACAGTGTATTGAAAAGCAGAGACATTATTTTGCTAACAATTGTCCATCTAGTCAAAGCTATGGTTTTTCCAGGAGTCATATATGGATGTGAAAGTTGAAATGGAGCAGGACTCTATGATCCTTGCCCCCCACCATTTCCTCTGCCTGCTTTTTGTGGAAAACTTTAGTCAAAGAATAAGTTTAATCAGAGAAGGGAGAAATGCTGAAACAGAGGAAAACAGTCAAAGGAGACTAAATCATAATAATGTAGTCATCGAGCATAGTCATAAAGAAGACTGAAGAATTGATGCTTTTAAGCTGTGGTGTTTGATAAGACCCTTGAAAATTCTTTGGACTGCAAGGAGATCAAACCAGTCAATCCTAAAGGAAATCAATCCTGAATATTTATTGGAAGGGCTGATGCTGAAGTTGAAGCTCCAATACTTTGGCCACCTGATGCAAAGAGAGGATTCATTGGAAAAGACCGTGATGTTGGGAAAGATTGAAGGCAAAAGGAGAAGGGGATGACAGAGGATGAGGTGGTTGGATGGCATCACTGACTCAATGGACATGAGTTTGAGCAAGTTCCAGAAGATTGTGAAGGACAGTGAAGCCTGGCGTGTTGCAGTCTATGGGGTCGTGAAGAGTCAGACATGACTGAAAGACTGAACACCACCACTACCAAATAAACAAGAATGAGTCACTGACGGAAATTAGGATAACTAGGATACTTTATAATATCTAAAGTATCTAACATCTAAAAGAGAGGGTGGCAGAGAAGTAGAAAAATTAAAATAAAAACAGCCATGAAAGAAATTCTAAAAGCAAAAGAGAAAATTAACATGTGACTGAAAAAATATGAGAGGCAGTGTTTATAAGAGAGGATAATATTGGCATCTATGATAATGAGAGTAAGATTAGTGAGCAGAACTCATGGGAGGTTTGACAAGATATTGTTGGGAAAACACATATGAGAGAGTGAAAATGGGCAGAAGAGAGTTGATTTGCCCAAAACCTGGGCAAATCCTGCTGAAAAGCCAAGACACTGAAAGTTGAAACACACACACACAGACAAAGATACAAGGAAAGAAAAGCAGAACAGGAAAATACTTGTGTGACAAACATGTTACGGGACTTGTGTAGCTTAGCACCTTCACTATCTGACACGTTATAGAAAATGTCAATTCTTGGACTAGCAGATAAAGGAAATGGTGCTCAAAGTGGGCAAGAAGCCAAATACGGTTCCTGTGACATTGTTGCAGTATATGAGTGACCAGACAATGATGACATGTCTGTTTTTCAGATGAAAAGATATCAAATGTCTTGTTGGTGAACATGGGACTGGCTCGGTTTTGTCTTTTTAAAAGCAACAGAGTATGACTAGCATGTACTATAGATAGTATAAAGCAAAAGGTTTTTCCTGTGAACCAGACAATGCTCAAAAACTTCCATTAGAAAAAAATGCATGCTCGTGGAAATCTGAATTTTTAAAATCAGTTAATTGTAACTAAATTACTACCCATCTCTCCATAAGTCCCTGGGTATTAGTAAGAAGTTTCTTTGGCTAGTAAAGTTTTTAAATTTTAACTACAGAAATCTATTATATGGTCCATTCTACTGGAAAATCACTGAAACCTATCATGCTGGATAGTGCATTTAGCTATTCTGAAGAATACAAAGCTCTATAAAATCAACTCCTTAAATCTCCACATAGGCAAGGGTATGCCTAAAAGTAAAGAGCTAATTCTCTGTGATCATATATCATTTCTCTTTATAAAGTTGATTGTACCTGCTCTGTATAATTAATCATTTATAAATGTTCTGTATTTTTCATGAATGGTCCAACTTTGAAAACTATCCCAAGTTTGAATTAGGGCAGTGATGTACGTGCGTGCATGCTAAGTCACTTCAGTTGTGTCTGACTATTTTGCAACCCTGTGAACTGTAGCCCACCAGGTTCCTCTGTCCATGGGATTCTCCAGACAAGAGTAATGGAGTGGGTTGCCATGCCCTCCTCCAGGGGATCTTCCTGATGCAGGAATCAAACCCGTGTCTCGTGTCTCATGTCTCCTGCATTGGCAGGCGGGTTCTTTGACACTAGTTTTTTTTTTTTTCTTTTAAGCCCTGATTTATAAAGTTCTGAGTTCACTGATCCCACCATGACTGATTTACAGCTACCAACAATGGCGACTCTGAACAAGGACTTGAGACATGAGCATAGTCGCTATCGAAGGCCAAAGGAACCAGCCCTGCAAAGAACTGGTTTAGAGTTCTAATACTTTTTAAGCATTTATTTCAAAAATCTGATCGTGCCCCTAGAAGGTAGGGTCTTGGTCGTCTTTTTGGAAGAAGAGAGTGGTTTCCACAGTCTATTTGCCCCACCATGATATAGGCTTGAGGTTAACTACATTATATGGAGAAATCAGATTAAACTGTGTAATAATTTCCGAAAGAAATTTCAGTTTTCTGTGGTCCTAGATTGAGAGCTGAACTTCAAACACAAATAGCAACCTTACCACTGGACTTTCGGACCCTGACAAATGCAATCACTGCACCTCTTTATCAATTCTTCTAAAGCTTCCCTTTGATCTGAATGAATATGCTCATCATAAATATGGATTCTGTGTGTTTCATAAATATTCAATGTTAAATTGAATATTTTACAATACTTAGATTCAATTTCACATGTAGCAGAGGAACAACTTCAGAGTGACAAAAGGGAACAATGGGCTTATGTTTTCTTAAGATGTAAAAGTAGATTACAGGCACTATTTCACAGAAGAATATGGTACTGAAATCTGAGCAGTTTAAATTGCTTGTATTCAAATAAGAAGAGAAAACGATAGTAACAAAGATATTGATATACATGTCAGGTAGCTTTTGGGAAATCATAGCCATGCGAGAAAAATTAATAAATCCTTACTGTAAACACCTGAACCAGTTGCTGTTTTAGTTTTAGATACTTACAATTTCTTGGGCAGAAACCATGTAATACAAAATTTCTATATTTAAACATCATAAAAGAAAATGATTGAAGCATTGTATGACATTTGTATAATAGTGATCTCAAATTATCTTTGTAAAACATTAAATCCTTTATCAATATCACATTGTTGCATACATCATAAACTTTTACACCCAATGGGAGAAATTAGAAACATAGCTTTTATGTCCAGTGATGAAAAACAGAGTTGACAAAAGACTACCACAGCTATATGGAAGAGCAAAGATACAAAAAATAAAAATAAAAACACCCTGGATATCGCCAGTACCCAAACAGCCACTCTACCACTTAGGAATACATTGCATACTCCATGTACGCTAAGAAAAAATACAAATTGGACAGCTATCCACTGCACGGGTGATCAGCGGTCACCGCCACTTTGTTTCCCAACTATGATGATTTCAGGATAGGGGAACTTCTGGTGATTATTTTATCTACTAAAACATGTCAGATGTGAGTGATTCCTAGAACTAATGAAAAAAAAAAAAGTCGGGTTATCCACAACCGGGCAATGATGAATAGACGTCAATTAAACTCAGTCGTTTTTATTTATTCATTTGAAAGTTCTGCCTGTCACGCAAATATTTTCACCGATGTCAACAACTACAAAATTAACATTAACATGGGTCTTAATGGGCTTCTCTGGTGGCTCAGACTGTAAAGAATCACCTGCAATGCGGGAGACCCACGTTTGATCCCTGGGTTGGGAAGATCCTCTGGAGGAAGTTAAGACAACCCACTCCAGTATTCTTCCTTGGAGAATCCCCATGGATGGAAGAGACTGGTGGCTTACAGTCTATTGGATCCCAAAGAGTCAGACATGATTGAGCAACTAAGTATATGATATGCACATGTGCCCAATGCTGATTTTGATGAATTAATTACCTCTGTTCAGCCTGTTACACATGCACTCAGTCATGTCCTACTCTTTGTAGCTCCATGAATTGTAGTCCACCAGGCTCCTCTGCCCATGGGATTTTCCAAGCATGAATATTGGAGTGGGGTGCCATTTCCTATTCCAGAGGATCTTCCCTGTTAGACTCAGGGGTTGAACCTGTGTGGCTTGTGTCTCCTGCACTGGTAGGCGGGTTCTTTACCACTAGGGCCACCTGGGAAGCTCAGTATTTCAGCTTTACAGCCTTTCGCTTATGCTTCTCTAAAGCTGTGCTTTCTTTAAGGAGTCAAAAGTTGGAGATACATTATAAATATAAAATGGGATAATACTCTAAACATTGTTTTAAAAGCAAGTTGTTCAATCTCAGCAACTAATTTAAAAGGATAGTAGAATCATGAAATAAAATTCACAAGTGTCCAGAGCACCGCATTCTAGAAGTGTCAAAATAACAGTACCTTGAACAGGTGATTTATTATTTTTATCAGATTGAATATCTGAATTGAGAAAATGAGCGCTTATTTCAACAGCATTAAAATTATGAGTAAAAATGTTTCATTTTTCACATTACTTATCTCTACTGAAAACGATCAATGTTTGAAGCTTGGTATCTTACATTTTCCCTTATTTTTGAAGGTTTACTATGCTCTTAATTATTAATAGAAGGAATAAAAATGAACCATTGAATTTGATGTCCAGCAGTTGACCAATATAAAGGTTAATCTCTTTCAAAAACACCCTCACAGAAACACCCAGAATAATCCTTGACCAAATATCTGGATACCTCATGACTCAGTCAAGCTGATATATGTATAATCATAAAATTAGCTATCACAGGTATTATTTCCAGATTCTATTTGCTAAAAATTTGTTAACATTTATGTTTATGTTCATTGGGAATTTGTCTGGTTTTGTGTGGTTTTAGTAACACGGTAATGCGGGCCTTATCAAGTAAGTTGGGAATCAGTCTCTCCTCCTGTGTGTGAATCAGTATTATTATGACTGCAGTGTTGGGTAGAATTTACCAGTGAATCCATCCGTGTCTGTACTTTTTAATTTTTTAAACTTATTTTTTGCTCTTTGGTAAATTAAAGCTGAAACTCCAGTACTTTGGCCACCTCATATGAAGAGTTGACTCATTGGAAAAGACTCTGATGCTGGGAGGGATTGGGGGCAGGAGGAGAAGGGGACGACAGAGGATGAGATGGCTGGATAGCATCACTGACTCGATGGACATGAGTCTGAGTGAACTCCGGGAGTTGGTGATGGACAGGGAGGCCTGGCGTGCTGCAGTTCATGGGGTCGCAAAGAGTTGGACACGACCGAGCGACTGAACTGAACTGAAATATATTTTTGGTTACATGCCATGAGGGATCTTATTTCTCCAACCAGGGATCAATCACACACCCCTTACATTGGAAATAAGAAGTTGTAATTACTGGACCACCAGGGAAACCGCATGTCTTTATGTTGAAGGTTTATAACTACAAATTTTAACTTTTAAAATTCCTTTAAAGTTCTCATCTATGTTTTCTTTCTGCTCTGTTAGTGTATTTCAAGGAATATGTCTATTTCGTCTAAGTTGTTGGATCTATCGGCACAGTCTGCGTTAGTCCTAGAACTCCTTGGAGCAGATATGGAGACAGGACTAAACACTTAAGGCAGTGTCAGGGGAAATGCCTGTGAGAGAAAGTGTGGAAGGAACTGGGAGAGCTTGGTAGCTTCTGGTTCCTGAGTTTTAGAATTGGGCTGCTGTGTATAAAGTGACTATCATGAAATAGTCATGCTAGCAGAGCCCCATTCCCATTGGGAATCCTCAGATGATGAGGTGTCATGAGGATAAAGAAAGAAGTCAAGAAGTCTAAGATGCAAGACATGTGAATAAGTGAGAACTCAAAAGTGAGTCCTCTAGCATGAAAATGACAGTAAAGTTGCATAGCTAAGTCCTTCCTGAATTCTTGCCCATACAATGTGAGCAAAATGAAATTGTTCTTTTGGAATAACTAGTTAAGCACCAGTAGATAACTAAGACGGGGGAAAGTGAAGAATGAGAGAAATTTCCAGTCTGTTTGTCTAGCTTCCAAAATTAGAATGTAAAAGGGAAACTCGCAGAAAATTCTATAAGAAGCTGTCAACTCTTTGGGTCACATTAAATATATGATAACAGGTCTGGAATCACATCTGGTTACCAGGGTTACCAGTTAGCAAAAAGAAAAAAAAAAAAAAAGCTGGAGGCAAAACCTAGGAGAATAAGGACAAGAACTTCTATGTCTGCCTATGACCATATCTAACCATGGTGACCTTCAGAAAATAATGGCTGTGAGTTTACTTCTGCTTCTTAGATTTTGCACAAGTTTCTCTCTTGGCCAACTCTAACATAGAATCACACAGGCAAGAGGCCACTGGCAAATACTGTTAACAAGTTAATGGTAAAACTTCAACACTCATAGAAGTGTGATAATCATCTTATTGAGTTCTATGAGAAAACAGGCTGGGATTTTGGTTGGAATTCCATTCAATCTAAAAATATGTTTGGGAAGACTATTTTATTATTTAAAGTCTTCTTGCCCATGAACATGGTAATGCATTTTTCTTTACAGCTCAGTACTCATTGTGGTAATTACATCTGAAGATTCCAGTTTCTTCATTTCAAAAATAAGAAGGAAAACTGCTTTTTTTTAAATTTTGAAGTCTACCCTTCTGGCCATTCCCTCCCTTCTCTCTTTGTGTAATTTTTCTTGGTGCATCTTGGAAATTCTCAATATTTTCTCTGTGTTTTTATTGTTTTCAGTTATTCAATAAATTTCCTTTATTTCATCCAAAGTTTTAAATTCATTCTTTTTTTGTTGGCATTTTTTTCATTCATACTAACTTATGTTTCTTCATATTTTCTTATTCACTTATAACACAATTTTTTCTTCATTGTGTACCCTAAACTAACTTACTTGAATATCTACTTCAATCTGTTTGTGAAAGATCAATTTTCTCTTGAGTCCATTAATATTTTGAATCTTCATTTTGTTGGTGAAAATCTATTCTTGGTGATGGATTTTCTTTGCCTTGGAGATTATCTTGAGCCAAAGATTTTGGAGTTTGTGTTCCATCTCTTTGGGCTCTGCTTGACTTCCTATTTGGCCTCCAGCTATATGGTAGCATACATGATATGGAAAATCAAGTCAGTTCATTGTTGGGAGAGTTTTCCTTTGTCTTTCCATTTCCTTAAGCCCAAAGTATCCAATAAAATTATATGTGCAGCCAATAGAAACCTGATTTTCTTTCAATGTCCTCATAGGGGTAGCAGAGCACTTTCTAGAGGCCAACTTCATGCTCTTGTCCACATCCCTGTCTTTCATGGAAGTCTTGCAAGATACACTTAACTATAGGAGCTTCGTTCTCAACCACTGCTGTTTTTGATCTTAGAGCACGATGACAAGCCTGTAGATTCATCTTACCTCCATTTCAGTGCATCTTACGAAGATGTCAAATGTGTCCTTCTTTAAATGGTCAAATGTTTTCACTTGTTCTGCTGTTTTATTTCTTAGGCTTCAATTTAGAATTACAATGATTTTACTTCAAACTCTTTATGTCTTCACTAACTATCAAGCAAAGGGGAGATGCATCTATATTAGCATTACCAATAATCAGATTGTGTGGTTTGCATTGACACTACTTTCTATTTGAATGTGAATCTGCATTCATGTTTCCCAATGTCTACCAGACTTTTGTTTAATATGAATCCCTTTGGCTGAGATGGTATTTAATACAAGTATTTGTAAAACTACAGTCTTCAGACTGCAGTGTTGCTAACATTTTTTCTATCCCACTCCCACCAACAAGCCTTTACTTTTCAGCTTCTATTCTGTCATTCACCCTTTCCCTCCCAATATTTAATCCTTATTTCTGGCTCAGCCAGTTATCAGAACATGCTTTCTCCATGTATGAAGAAAGGTAGTACTGTGAAAGAGCAGAAGAAATACTCCAATTCACTCAGAACTAGCAGCCACGAAGACATGGGTTATTATCTGATTTTCTAATCCAAAAGACAGATTGAGGGGAGGGGGAGGAGATTAGAATGGGTGTGTTTTACATTCACTCCCATTCCTCTTAACTAATTCAGTAGTAAAATCCTGGCAATAGGTTAATTTACAACCCTAGTTTGTGGCATTGCTTGCAAATGAGGCAAGTTCTTCATGGATACATTTTTTTAAAAGGTGGGATAGAATATACTGATCATACTAGCCATTTCATCTTATTATTATTTATTTGCTATTCATTTTAAAATGAAAGAGCTCACAGGTCTAAAGCAACGATGGACAAGGGCTGATGCTCAGTGACTCACTGTGTGAACCAGATATCCTACAGAGGGCATGGATATACAGTTCTATGCGGACAGTAGACCAGTTGCTTTGATGAGAAGAGAGGCCTCACTGAACACTGCTATGTGCATTCCTCTTTCTTCTGCTTCTCTGAGAATCTTTGATTCTTTTACTTCCCTAATTGAATTTCTATTTACTTGAACTGGTTCTTCTGACATTTTGTTACACATCCTCCTCTGTGGGTACTGAAAACAATTTACAGCTGTGCTGCAAGAATCTCAGTTTTGTGTGTTTTTTTATGCTTTGGTCTTTCGTAGATGTTTGATGTAACTGCTCAATCTTCCTCATTAATTTAACCAATGTATTCTATGTTAACTTCATGAAAGCCTGAGATGAACTGATGTCTGTAAGGTGCTCAGTGTAGCTCAGTAAGTGTACTTCTCTCTGACCTTCCAGTTAAACTTGAAATTTTTATATTCTGCCCCAGAATTCAACTGCCTCCCTTAATGTATTTTGTAAAATTGTATCTCCATTCCTGACATAAGTGCAAAGCAAGCAATTTGCCCTGTTTCATGGAGAGTTGACATAACTTGAAGCCCTCCAAGAGCTGTCTTTATTTTGGCATTGGTCCAACAAGAATCTATAGAGGCTGAAACACCAAATGCTATCTGCAAATCTGCTGTCCTCTTTGTCACTTAAGAAAATACCTTCCTTTTTTTTTTCCACTTTAACTTAATTTCTTCCATTAACTTTAGCTGATGTGAACTTCTGTTCATTTAAAGTTTGTAAAGGAGAATTGAACATGAGCATTCATGGTGGGGATGAAATCATCATAGAGTCTAGAGAAGGCTGTGATTCAGCCAGCTAACTGAAACTATAAGTTAGGCAGAGAGGTAAGTCTCTCTGGTGATACTCTTTCTTTGTACTTTCACTACATTTTAGAAAAACTTTTCTAAGTCCCCTCAAGCCTTACTGCCTAGGATAATATCTTACATAGCCAGGGAAGTTGGCATTTAGTAATTGTGCCTTTTTTTCAAATTGCAGTGATTAAAAGAAGATTTTTTTTCCCCTTGAAATATTTTCCATTCTTTTGAACTCAAGAGGAAAGTAAAACAGCTTAAAGATGGGAGGTGCATCTAGTGAGTAAAAATAGATACAAATAGCAAGAAGGGAGGGCAAGTTCCAATATAGAAGAGTCTAGAATATAAATTTGACAGAAAAGAAAAGTCTAGAATATATTATGAAATAAAAATGGGAATGAAATATAGTGTCTTTTTTGTGTCTATATAATGAGGTACTTCAAGTACTGATAGAACAAACGTAGTACCCACGAACCCTAAGTATATGAATATTGATCTTTTATTAGTTCTCACTTTAATCCTTCTGTTATTTCCCAACTCTGCCCAGACTAAGCATTTAAGCTCATTTTGAGAGTTCCAAATTTACATATATGTGCTTTGTGTGTGTGCATGCTAAGTCATTTCAGTAGTGTCCAATTTCGTTTGCCATCCCATAGACTGTAGCCCACCAGACTCCTCTGTCCATAGGATTTCCCAGGTAAGAATACTGGAATGAGTTGCCATGTCCTTCTCCAGGGGATTTTCCTGACCCAGTGATAGAACCTGCATCTCTTATATCTCCTGCATGGGCAGGAGACTGGCATTCCTTCCTACAAATGCTACCAAGGAATAGCAGTTGTGGGGCCACAGCGATGTCACTTCTCTTCCTGCTGAAAATTCGCTTTGCCCACGCTACCTACTCCCAGCTTTTCTTCCATCTGGAACCACCTACTTCTAGAGACTCCAACCCTGTCTCTTCTCTCCAGCTGATGCAAGGAAGATTAAGTGGAGCAAAGGGCAGGGCCTCATCTTTTATTTTTATCTTTTCCCTCTTATTTGCTCCTCCTCCCAAAGGCACAGAGACAGTACCACTTATCCTGATTGAGTTTCTGTATCCCATTCACCTTGTTTTAACCCTGTGGAATTCTTATTTTAAAATCACTGAACTTACAGAGAAGATATCTAGAGTTCACTTTTTCTACTGTGTGTGTGTGTGTGTGTGTGTGTGTGTGTGTATTAGTCACTCAGTCTGACTCTTTCCAACCCCATAGACTGCAGTTCCCCAGGCTCCTCTGTCCTTGGGATTCTCCAGGCAAGAAAACTGGAGTGGGTTGCCATTCCCTTCTCCAGGAGATCTTCCCTACCCAGGGATCAAACCCGGGTGTCCTGCATTGCAGGCAGATTCTTTACCATCTGAGCCAGTAGAGATCCCTACAAAAAAACTGTGAATAAAATATATTCAGAATATATTGGTCATTATAGCCTGTTCAGCCTTGTCTTTTCTCAAGTCTTTGTGAGGAGGGAAAGAGGAGGAGAAAGAGAAAGAGAGAAACAGAGATGAGAGAGAGAATTTCTTGCCTATTTATCTTTTTGCAGCAGGCTTCTCTGGTGGCTCAGAAGGTAAAGAGTCTGCCTAAGGTGCGGGAGACCTGGATTTGATCTCTGTGTCAGGAAGATCCCCTGCAGAAGGGAATGGCTACCCACTCCAGTATCCTTGCCTGGAGAATCCCAAGAACAGAGGAGCCTGGCAAGCTACAGTCCAAGGGTTTGCAAAGAGTCAGACACGACTGAGCAACTTCACTTTAGTAATAGCTGCTGCTGCTGCTAAGTCACTACAGTCATGTCCGACTCTGTGCGACCCCATAGACAGCAGCCCACTAGGCTCCCCTGTCCCTGGGATTCTCCAGGCAAGAACACTGAGGTGGGTCGCCATTTCCTTCTCCAATGCATGAAAGTGAAAGTGAAGTCACTCAGTCGTGTCCGACTCTTCGTGATCCCATGGACTGCAGCCCACCAGGCTCCTCCGTCCATGGGATTTGCCAGGCAAGAGTACTGGAGTGGGGAGCCATTGCCTTCTCTGTTAGTAATAGCAGTTATAGTTAAAAGCCACAGACATCCTCAAGTGACCTCTTGCACTTGCTGCAGGGTCTAGAATGTAGAAAAATCTGAGACTATCTATACCATAATAAACCAAGCAAAGAAGGAATAGGTCATTGGGTCTGATATTGGAAGCCTGTAAAAGTTAAAGGAAGGAAAGAAGAGAAGGAGAAAAAGAGAGAGAGAGAGTGAAAAGGCGCTCTGATTTATTCTGAGCAAAAACCAAGTTTCCCAATGCTTCTGAATGCACCTCAGTCTCTGAGACTAGATAAAATACAGAGTACTCAGTTAAGTTTGAAATTAGGTAAAGAACATGTTTTTCTAAGTATGTCTCAAACATGTCTTGAGTCTTGGTCACACCAAAAAATTTTGTGGTGTTGATCTGAAATTCAAGCTTAACTGGGTGCTCTATTTTTATTTTCTAAATCTGTCAGCCCTGCTCTAAGACTCCACCTCTCCTGGAGTTACTGCCTGACCTAGGGCCAATGCGTAGTGCTTAGCGTTTTGAGGAAGCTTTATGCCTTGAGCCCCATCCTTCTAAAGGTCCCATCCTCTGCTAAAAGGCTTATAAGGGCAAAGAGTGGTATGTGATATATATTACGTAATCTTAGATGTTTTTCGTTCCTTTCTATTTCTTTGTCCTTTCCCCCACTAAGGTTATATTATCTCACAGATAATAGATATTATCTCAAAAATGCAATATTTATATATTGTAAAAAAGATATGAGAGATTGAAGTAGCCGGAACCTTGGCTTTTGAAACCCTGATTGGCTCAAGGATTAAACAATTCTTTTGAAAGAACATGTTGCTGCTGTTCAGTTGCTAAGTCCTGTCTGACTCCTTGAGAACCCAAAGACTACAACAGCAGGCTCCTCTGTCTCTCACCATCTCCTGGAGTTTGTTCAGATTCATATCCATTGAGTTGATGATGCTATCTAACCATCTCAACTTCTTCCCCCCTCTTCTCCTTTTATCCTCAATCTTTCCCAGTGTCAGGGTCGTTTTCCAATGAGTTGGCTCCTCCCATCAGATGGCCAGATTTTTGGAGCTTCAGCTCCAGCAACAGTTCTTCCAGTGAATATTCAGGACTGGGGTAGGGGGCTCATCTTCTGGTATCATGTCTTTTTTCCTTTTCATACTGTCCATGGAGTTCTCCATGCAAGAATACTGGAGTGGGTGGCCATTTCCTCCTCCAGTAGACCACATTTTGTCAGAACTCTTCACTATGACCCATCCATCTTGGGTGGCCCTGCACAGCAAGACTCACAGCTTCATTGAGTTATGCAAGCCCCTTTACCACAACAAGCTGTGACCCATGATGGGGATTGAAAGTATGCAGATCCAAAAAAAAAAAAAAAGAATCTACTGATTTGAGTGGCTGGAAAAGGGTCACAGGGAAAGAAGACATTTACACTGATCCGGGGAGGTTATCTCAGCATCTCCCGGTACCATATTAGCAAACAGTGGATATGAACCTTGCTGCTAAGTCATTTCAGTCGTGTCCAACTCTGTGCGACCCCACAGACGGCAGCCCACCAGGCTCCCCCGTCCCTGGGATTCTCCAGGCAAGAACATTGGAGTGGGTTGCCATTTCCTTCTCCAATGTATGAAAGTGAAAAGTGAAAGTGAAGTCACTCAGTCGTGTCCGACTCTTCGAGACCCCATGGACTGTAGCCCACCAGGCTCCTCCATCCATGGGATTTTCCAGGCAAGAGTACTAGAGTGGGGTGTCATTGCCTTCTCCAATATGAGCCTTAAATTATGCAAAGGTATGACTTTTGGCTATAACCCAATTTAATATTATCTGGAGTCCCCACCCCACTGGATTAGTTAAAATATAATCTCATCTAATTCAGGATAATTAACAATCATTTACTTTAGGGTACCAGATTTAATCTATGTTTAGGAGTCCTTTGTAGTGTATAAGCTGTATGGGCAGAATGGATGTAAACTAGTCTAAACTCCATTATCTACTGCCTTTGGCCTCTACCAAGACACTCTAGATCCCCATAGATTCCTGCTAGACACATCTGACTCCACACGACTGCCCATTCTCAGTATCCTCTTGTATACTCTGAGACCTCGGGAGAATGTCATTTCAAGACTTTGCCAAACTGCTCAGGGATCCTGCAGCTGGTTTGAACCACCCTTGATTCAGATAGTGTTTAGGCATCTCTGGTCTATTGCTCTAGAACCAGGCTGGGTCAGGGTTCTCTGTGAAGTTACTGCCACCCCAGGTTCCACTCCAGAAGCATAGCAAGAGATTTTCTGCCCTTGGAATCTCAACTTTATCTGAGGGCCCCACAAAACCTATAGAATTCTGCCTTCTAGAGGGTGGATCAAGGTCAACACACCTTCTCTGGAATCCACTGTCCTGTAGCACTCTTCGTTCCAGGATTGATTTTGAGCCCCAGGAAACATTCATTAATGTCTGGAGATATTTTTCATTGCCACAACGGGACGGGTGTTACTAGTTTCTAAGGTCTGGTGCACAGGACAGCCTCCACACCCCAACACCGACTCACATGTTCCAAAACTTCAAAAGCACTGAGGCTGAGAGCTTCTCCATTAAAACTGTGTGACATGACCACATAACACTGATACCCTCCTACATGATCCTTATGATATTGCTCATTGTTGACATCAACGCTTATAAATCTCAACTGTGAGATATGATTATATGAACCAGATAAGTGACCCCATTCCCAGTCAGAATCTAAAAGAAATATATCCCTCTTAAAGGCATTTCACAAGTGTCATTTTGTTGGCAAAGATCAGAAGTGCTCCACAGGGCTACACCTGCTATTTACTATGTGAAGAAGAGGATTACTGAAATAAAAGGGAGAAAATGTGACAGTCAGATAAAAACGTATTTTAATAGATGAGAGTTCACTGTTTGCTTTTAATGTATGGCACTGATTAGCTAGCCTTTTTAGCAACATCTCAGTAATGATAGCATAAGTTCCTCCACCTTCCAACTATAAACGGAAGTAATTGAAATATACAAAGCATACATAAGTATTCTGATGCTATGATTCAGTGATAACCACCAACTCACAAACCTTTCCCTTAAATGTAATATTAAACCTTTAGCCTTTAAGAAATTAAATTGTCAAAGAAGAAATCTTACCTTGCAGAAAACCTAATGAGCATATCCTAACAGTAAGTTCAGCTACCAACACACATGTCGTCATAGCAAACATAAATTTTCACATTCAAGACTTTACTATGTTGTTGAATAGCATTTAAATATTTTAGACTCTGTAAAGTTCCCTTGTAGCCATTTACATTACTAAGAGCTGAGGTTCATATTGTGTGTATGTTAGATGCTCAGTCATGCCTGACTCTTTGCGATCCCTTGGACTATAGCCCATGAACTATAGCTCCTCTGTCCATGGGATTCTCCAAACAAGAATATTGGAATGGGTTGCCATTTCCTTCTGCAGGGGATCTTCCTGATCCAGGCATTGATCTGAGGTCTCCTGCACTGCAGGCAGATTCTTTACATCTGAGCTACAGGGAAGTCCTGAAGTTCACATTCAGATCAGTCACTCAGTCTTGTCTGACAGTTTGTGACCCCAGGAACTGCAACATGCCAGGCCTCCCTGTCCATCACCAACTCCCGGAGTACACTAAAAACTCATGTCCAGCGAGTTGGTGATGCCATCCAGCCATCTCATCCTCTGTTGTCCCCTTCTCCTCATGCCCTGAAACCCTCCCAGCATCAGGGTTTTTCCAATGAGTTAACTCTTCGCATTAGGTGGCCAAAGTATTGGAGTTTCAGCTTCAACATCAGTCCTTCCAATGAACACCCAGGTTTGATCTCCTTTAGGATGGACTGGTTGGATCTCCTTGCAGCCCAAGGGACTCTCAAGAGTCTTCTCCAACACCACAGTTCAAAAGCATCAATTCTTCAGTGCTCAGCTTTCTTCACAGTCCAATTCTCACATCCATACATGACCACTGGAAAAACCATAGCCTTGACTAGGCAGACTTTTGTTGGCAAAGTAATGTCTCTGTTTTCAATATGCTATCTAGGTTGGTCATAACTTTCCTTCCAAGTGTCTTTTAATTTCCTGGCTGCAATCATCATCTGCAGTGATTTTGGAGACCAAAAAAATAAAGTCTGTCACTGTTTCCACTGTTTCCCCATCTATTTCTCATCAAGTGATGGGACCAGATGCCATGATCTTCGTTTTCTGAATGTTGGGCTTTAAGCCAACTTTTTCACTCTCCTCTTTCACTTTCATCAAGAGGCTTTTTAGTTCCTCTTTACTTTCTGCCATAAGGGTGGTGTCATCTACATATCTGAGGTTATTGATACTTCTCCCGGCAATCTTGATTCCAGCTTGTGCTTCTTCCAGCCTAGCATTTCTCATGATGTACTCTGTATAGAAGTTAAATAAACAGGGTGACAATATACAGCCTTGACGTACTCCTTTTCCTATTTGGAACCAGTCTGTTGTTCCATGTCCAGTTCTAACTGTTGCTTCCTGACCTGCATATAGGTTTCTCAAGAGGAAGGTCAGGTGGTCTGGTATTCCCATCTCTTGAAGAATTTTCCACAGTTTATTGTGATCAACACAGTCAAAGGCTTTGGCATAGTTAATAAAGCAGAAATAGATGTTTTTCTGGAACTCTCTTGCTTTTTCCATGATCCAGTGGATGTTGGCAATTTGATCTCTGGTTCCTCTCCTTTTCTAAATCCAGCTTGAACATCTGGAAGTTAATGGTCACGTATTGCTAAAGCCTAACTTGGAGAATTTTGAGTATTACTTTACTAGCATGTGAGATGAGTGCAACTGTGTGGTAGTTTGAGCATTATTTGGCATTGCCTTTCTTTGGGATTGGAATGAAAACTGACCTTTTCCAGTCCTGTGGCCACTGCTGAGTTTTCCAAATTCTCTGGCATATTGAGTGCAGCACTTTCACAGCATCATCTTTCAGGATTTGAAGTAGCTCAACTGGAATACCATCACCTCCACCAGCTTTGTTCATAATGATGCTTTCTAAGGCCCACTTGACTTCACATTCCAGGATGTCTGGCTCTAGGTGAGTGATCACACCATCGTAATTATCTGGGTTGTGAAAATCTTTTTTGTACAGTTCTTCTGTATATTTGTGCCATCTCTTCTTAATATCTTCTGCTTCTGTTAGGTCCCTACCATTTCTATCCTTTATCAAGCCCATCTTTGCATGAAATATTCCCTTGATATCTCCAATTTTCTTGAAGAGAGCTCTAGTCTTTCATGTTTTTTTGTTTTCCTCTATTTCTTTGCACTGATCGCTGAGGAAGGCTTTCTTATCTCTCCATGTTCTTCTTTGGAAACTATGCATTTGGAGAGTAATAAAGATGACTTGTTTCTATAAAATAATTTTAAGCTTTTCATACCTATAAATAAATGATAAACATTTACTTCTTTTAAAAATCCCTCAAAAGAAATATACAGTTTTCTCTCAAGAATGAATTAATTTAATTTAGTATGTTCAGCTGCAAGCTTGTGGGTGTGAGTTTTTTGGTAAACAGTTTCACTGGTGCTTCAGTTTCCTCATTGGTTAAATAAAAGTGATGGACATTGATTCTCTCTCAGGGATATTTCAAAAACACTACAACATTGTAAAGGGATTAAACAGCATAGATAGCCATCTAGCTTATTATTTAGTGATATGAGAACAAAGATGGAAATTAGAGTCATGTGAGCACTAACTCAACATACCTCTTGACTCTGAGGTACAGGAAATATGTATGTTCACCTCAATGAACATTGTTCTGTGAATTGACTCTCAGATACAACCTCTCACATGCACTACTCGAGCCACTAAAGGCAACTCCAAATTAAATAAACTCAGAGTGAGAAAATTACCCAAGTTCAAAGTGACGCTTTTCCTAGTCACTTCTCAAACCGGATTGAAGTCTCCCTACATGGGAATTCTAGAACCCTCACTGATCCATCAGCAACACAAAGGTCTAATCGAAGCGATACGAAGTAGCCTGTGGCTGTGAGTATGTCCTTTGCACACTGGCTGGTTGGCCACCGTCCTGCGTGGTACATGGCAGTTTACTCAGAATGGTAGAATGGCATGCAGCATCACCCTCATGTCCTTGTATGAGACGAAAAGAGGGAGCTTGAGGTACACTCTAAACTTGCCCTCCACCTCACTACGTTCATCAAGGGTTTAAAGAGGCTTGATCCTTGATAACCAACAAAGACCTACAACATAGCATAGGGGACTATGCTCAATAGTTTGCTCAATATTTTTTAACAACCTATAAGAGAAGAGAATATGAAAAATTTATGTATATAATATATATAAAATATACATATATACTGCTATATATAATTTATATATATAATAAAATACATTTATTTATTTATAAAACTAAATTGATATGATATACACCTGAAACTAACAATATATTATAAACAACTGTACTTCCATAAATAAATCAATTATAAAAGAGCAGTTTGATCCTTGTCATTCCCACATCTTAGCCTTCTCCAATCCAGTAAGAACAGTACAATAGTCAAGTCCATTACAGAGTTTTCAAGGCTTCCTCTTCTTTTAAAGGAAAAGCAATTTTGTCATTTACTAAAGTCAAAATCATTAAGGAAATTCACAGTGAGAAAACAAATCATTTTTGTTCTTACTTGGCTGAAGGACAAAGGTTAGGACTGTTGTTTAAAGTTCTGTTGTATCCAGTACACTAAGCAATCTGTTTGCTATGAAAGTGTTCATTCTTCAGTTGATGGCCCATATGGTTACAGAACCTAATAAAAATAAGGGACTAAACTGGGAGTCATATACTTTAACTTAATATCCATTATACTACTCGTCAGGCATTCTTATGGGTTGCCTAAAAATATAAACACTCTTACAGATGAAATTATTTCAATCCTAATGAATCCATTCACCCCAAGTTCAATGTGAAACACTGTACTGAATGTGGGAAAAATCCCAAAAACTGGGGAAAGAAAAGGAGCTTTTATTAAAAAAAAATACTGCTTTCAAGGCCAGAATAGTCACATTAATTATGCAACCAGTGCCACTTTGCTTAAATTATCTCAGCCTCTGAATCTGAAGAGCCTTATTAAATAGTTATGTCTCTATATATTTAAAGAAAGAATTTTTATTCATTTGATGAAACTATTTTTATTGTGTAGGATTGCAGTATCATAACCTTACATGTTTTATTTGTCTTGTCACCTCCCTTATCCTTCTCCACCTCTCCAGCAAGGTACGTGCAAAGAAATGCACATTACTTCAGCCACACAATCGTGCCAAGCAAAGTAAATACAAGAGATTTCTAGAGGATGAAAAAAAAAAAAAAAGTAGAGGAATCAGTATAAAATTGCCAACTGCTCCCTGACAAAAGTTCCTCATAAGCACTTCAGCCTTCCTGTATTTGTTTAAAGCAATTCCAAACCCCATCCAAATACGTTCCTTTAGCAGGATGAATTAATTTTAGCTGACAAAGTAAAAGTCTCCACTCGTCTCCAATTCTCATCAAGTAAGCAAGTTACCCCTTCCAGAGGAAGAAAGTGAAGTTACTGTTCAATCTCCTTTGCTCTTTTGGTAGCTGTACAAAAACTAATTAGCTGCTTGCCTTGGAACAAGTTCTTTCCGTGAGAAAGGCGCCTTCATGTCGCTATAAAGACAGTCATGCTAAGGCACATTACTTGTATTAAAAGCAAAAACCGTTAGAGCAATATGCAAAGCCTAGCTAACATTTGGCTTTTTATGAACCACTTTTTTTTTGTTGGTGGTGTTTTGAAGCCTATTTATCGCAGTGTCACCAATTCCTTTGATGAGCTTCTCAAGATGTAAGTTTGAAACATTCCCTTACCTTCAGAGCAGAAAGAAAACAATTAAAATGAAAGAGGAAAATGGCAGCTCTTCTTCTGACCTTCCTTGGTATAATCTGACAAAACAGATGGGAGAGTTGTGTTAAAACTTGACGCCTCCCACAAAGAGGCCAACTACGCTATTTCACTTTGTTGCACTTTGCTTTATTGCACTTGATAAGTATTGTGTTGTTACAAATTGAAGGCTTTTGGCAACCTTGCCTCAAGAAAATCTGAAGGCTACATTTTTCCAAAAGCGTTTGCTCAGGTTGTGTCTTCTTGTCACGTTTTGGTAATCCTCACAATAGTTTAAACTTTTTCATTATTATTATATTCGTTACAGTGGTCTGTGAATGGTAATCTTTAACATGACTTTTGCAACAGTGCGGAGGGAGCACCTTGAACCACACCCTTAATCACACCCATATAACCTACAAACTTCATTGATAAATATTGTGTGTGTGCTAACCACTCCTCTGACTGGCCATTTCACCATCTCTCTCCCTCTCCTTGATCTTCTTATTCCTTAATATGCAGGAATATTGAAATTAGGCCAATAAAAACTCTGCAATGACCTCTAAGTGCTGATGTGACAGGAAGAATCATACATGTTTCCCTTTATATCAAGCACTAAGCATGATTAAGTTTAGCGAAGAAGGCATGCTGATAGCCAAGACAGGCTGAAAGTTATACCTCTTGTGCCAAATGGTTAGTCAAGCTGCAAACGTAAAGGAAAGGTTCTTGAAGGAAATTAGAAGTGCTACTCTGGAGGACACGCAAATGGTAAAAAAGTGAAACAGGCTTTTTGCTGGTATGTAGAAAGCTTTGGTGCTTGGAGTAGATCCAACCAACTGCAATCTTCCCTGAAGCCAAAGCCTAATTCAGAACAAGGCACAAATTCTCTTCAATTCTATGAAAACAGAGAGGTGAGGAAGAAATAGAAGAAAAGTTTGAAGCTAAGCAGGGATTGCTTCCTGAGGTTTAAGGAAAGATGTGGTCTCCAAACCCTGACAGTACAGGTGAAGAAGCAAGGGCTGACACAGACACTACAGTAAGTTATCCAGAAGATCTAGCTAAGATCATGAATAAAGGTGGCTACACTAAGCAACAGACTTTTTAATATAGATCATACAGGCTTATACTGAAAGAAGACATCATCTAGAACTTTCATAGCTGGAGAGGAGATGTCAATGGCTGACTTAAGCTTAAAAAGACAAGGTGACTCTCCCGTTAGGATCCGTTAGGTCTAATGCAGCTGGTGACTTCAAGCAGAAGTCAACACTCATTTGTTGCTGTTCAGCCACTAATTTGTGTCTGACTTTGCAATTCCATGGGTTGTAGCATGCCAGACTCCTCTGTCTTCCACTATCTTCCAGAGTTTGGTCAAATTTATGCCCATTGAGTTCATGATACTACCAAATCATCTCATCCTCTTCCACTCCCATCTCCTTTTGCCTTCACTCTTTCCCAGCATCAGGGTCTTTCCCAGTGAGTTAGCTCTTTCCAGTTGGTCAAAGTATTGGAGCTTCAGCTTCAGCATCAGTCCATCCAATGGATCTTCAGGATTAATTTCCTTTAGGATTGACTGGTTTGATCTCCTTGCCGTTCAAGGGAACTCTCAAAAGTCTTTTTACCATTCTGAAAATCCTAGGATCCTTAAAAATATGTTAAATATACTCTGTCTGTGCTCTGTAAATGAAACAACAAAGCTTAGATGACAGCACATCTGTTAACATCAAAGTTTATTGAATATTTTAAGATCTTCTGTGCAGAAAAAAGATTCCTTTGAAAATACTACTGTTCATTGACAACGCACTTGGTCTCTTAAGAACTCTGATGGAGATGTAAAACAAGATTAATGTTGTTTTCATACCTTCTAACACAACTTCCAATCTAAAGAACATGGATTAAGGAGTAATTTCAATTTTCAAGTCTATGTTTTTTGTTTTTTTGTTTGTTTGTTTGTTTTTAGTTTTTATTAGAGTATAGTTGATTTATAATATCCCATTAGTTTCTGCTGTACAGCAAAAGGCATCAGTTATACATATACATATATCCACTTTTTTTGGTAAGATTCTTTCCTATATGGGCTTTTTTGATAGCTCAGCTGGTAAAGAATCTGCCTGCAATGAAGGAGATCTCAGTTTAATCCCTGGGTTGGGAAGATCTGCTGGAGAAGGGATAGGCTACTCACTCCAGTATCCTTGGACTTCCCTTATGGCTCAGCTGGTAAAGAATCCACCTGCAATATGGGAGACCTGGGTTAGGAAGATCCCTGGAGAAGGGAAAAGCTACCCACTCCAGTATCCTAGCCTGGAGAATTCCATGGACTGTGTAGTCCTGGGAGTTGCCAAGAGTTGGACACAACTGCTTGACTTTCACTTTCACTTTTTCCCATATAGGTCGTTACAGAGTATTGAGAAGAGTTCTTATTCTCTAAGAGATACATTTGTAAGAGTTCCTCTGTTGGATCTGGGAAAAGTAAATTTAGCTTCTGAAAAGGATTCACCATTCTAGTTTTCATCAAGTACACTTGTGCCTCGTGAGAAGAGGTCAAAATATCTGCATTTGCAAGAGTTTGGAAGAAACTGATTCCAAGTCTCATGAATAACTTTGACAGGCTCAAGATTTCAGTGGAGGACGTAACTGGCAATATGGTAGAAACTGTAAGAGAACTAGAATTAGAAGTGGAGCCTGAAAATGTGGCTGAATTGCTACAATATCATGATATACTTCGAGATGAGGAGTCACTTCTTATTCATGAGCAAAGGAAGTGATTTCTTTAGAGGGAATCTACTCCTGGTATAAACTACTTAAATGACAATAAAGGATTTAGAATATTACAGAAACTTAGTTGATAAAACAGCAGCAGGATTTGTTAGGGTTGAGTCCAATTTTGAAAGAAGTTCTACAGTATGTAAAACTCTCTCAAACAGCATCGGATGCTACAGAGAAATCATTCCTGAACCAAAGAGTCATTGATGCAAGCTTCATTGTCTTATTTGAAGAAATGGCCACAGTCACCCTAACCTTCAGCAATCATCATGCTGGTCAGTGAGCAGACAATACCCTCCACCAGCAAAGATTTTGACTCCTGAAAATTCAGGTGATAGTTAGCATATTTGAACAATAGAGTCCTTTTTTATATTATTAAGGCATGTTTATGGTTTTTTAGACACAATGCTATTGCACGTTTCATAATCTGCTAAATGTATAAACATAACTTTTACATGCACTGGGAAACTAAAAATTTGTGTGACTTGCTTTACTGTGATATTCACTTTACCATGGTCTGGAATCGAATTCACACTATCTCTGAGGTCTGCCTGTATCAGGACACATCAAAATGAGGCTAATGAAGCTTTAAAAAATGTAGCCTATTTCTAGTAAAGACTGGATTAATCACAGTTCAGTTCAGTCACTCAGTCGTGTCCGACTCTTTGCGACCTCATGACTCACAGCACGCCAGGCCTCCCTGTCCATCACCAACACCCTGAGTTCACTCAGACTCACGTCCATCCAGTCGGTGATGCCATCCAGCCATCTCACAAGGTCATGTCAAAAATATTAGCCTTAGAAATAAATATTAAGGCATTGTGTGGGAAGTGATTGAGTTCTGAGCATTTTTTCTCTAATGATTAAAGAAATGTCCTGAAGCAATTTAATTTCATTTTGATGAGCTACTCGAGACAAAGGAGTGATTTCCTTTAAAAAAAAAAAATAATAAATAAGTAAAAGTAAAATTTTAGCTTGATATTCTTCTAGAGACTGACAGATTTAGAAAACACTAACAATGCCAAATATAAAAAATAATTAATATTTAGGTGTGAGATACATTAGATAATTGTTTTTCAGCCAAATGCCATTCAAGTTGTTTTGAATGTTTAAAATGCTATTTTTAAAATCAAATTTATTTAGTTTTTTTTTTTTTTTTTCCTTTGAGTATATTCTCTGCATACTAATCAGGCAGAGGATGAAGTCTAAAACCCTGGGCGTCATCAGAGCTGCAACAATCTGAGATGCTGGAAAATTATGTGACAGAACGTGAAATTAGGAAACAATTATTCTAGAATATTTCCTGTAAAAATTATCCAAATAGCCCATTATTAAGGTATGTTTTCCGTTATATATCCCACTTCCATGTTTTTATGCTGAGATTTTACTGTAATCTGTGGGAAAGACAGGCTTGTTTGGAATTACTCCACCTTGGCGTGTACCTAAAGACTCAACCTCCCTTTTTTTAAAGACAATAAAATTCAAAGTTTTAGGGAGCACATGGAGATGTCAAGAGTTTAAAAAATAAATAATTTTCTGTTCCAGTCACATGGTACAGAATACTGGGATATTAACCAATTATGGCTTAACACACTGAAGAAAATCAAAGCTTCTTTTTCTTTTTCAGAAGTGAAAAGTCAGTTCTAATTACTTTTACCAGCTTCACTTGGTTAAACGGTGACTGCCTTCTGGTTGTGTGAAAATATTGATGTAAGTTCGCTTTTTAAAGTTTATACAGCATGCAACTTAGTTGTCCATATATATGTGGTATTTAACATGTAAGCCTTTCTCTACAGCCAACAATTTAGAATATCAGTACTAAACTCTTCTCAAAATGTTTAGTTATGAATTATTCTGTAGATTTTCTCACAGATTCATTTAAGAAGTTAGATATTCAAGAGTTAGTCTAATGATCATATTATATAAACATTTCCCTAGATCCCATAAACTCCATTAATGAATTACAGTGGATATATAGAAGTCAAAATGTTCCTGAGCCATATTGTCTGAAATGTTGCAAAGTGCTTTGTACTTTGTATAAAGATATTTGGTCCATGCATTATTTATTTGAACAGCACTTGTGTTTTTGCTAAAACTGGAATGGAAAATATTTTTCACTGTGTTATCAAAAGTTTCTTTTAGATAACCACCACCTTCCTTCCCTTGGTTAGTTTCTTGAGGGACAAGGGGAAGAAGCAACTATATCTCAGTGATGAATTTTCATGATTTCTGTTGTCAAAGAAAACAATGTAAACCCGTGTGCTCTCTTTTACCCTGTATTCCAAAAGAATTATAAGCAAATTTAGTGACCCATTGCAGTAATCTGCTCATGCCAAGCACATGTTAGCATCTAATCTCTGTTCCTTTTAAAATTACCTCTATTCTGCTTTTGGTTTTCAAATCAATATATTAAGGAATGATTTGTGTACAATAATATGGACCCATTTTAAGTGAATGCTTTGATATTTTTCGGACAAATATATACAACCATGTGATCACAACTGAGATTCAGAACATCAGCATTGTCTCAAGAATTTGCTTTGTGTACCCTCATTTTCAGTTGGCCTACCTCAAGGGCAAACATTAATCTGTTACCTTTCACTAGAATTCATTTTTGCTCTTTCTAGAATTTCAAATACATGGAAATATACCATAGTTTCTTTGTGTCTGGATTCTTTTGCTTAGAATAATATTTTTAAAATTTCATCCTTATTACTTTTATTATCTTTAATGAAATGTCTGTGGTAATTCTTAAATGGATTTCCCTGTAGGTAACAATTCTCTTCTCTTTGTCTTTCTTTTATAATTTATCTTTATTTCTTGCTTCCATAAATTTGACTTAATATTCCTTGGCATGATTTTCTTTGCCTTTTAGTTTAGTTGGGTTTATTGATCTTGGTTCTGTAGGTTTATGATTAAAGAAAGAGAAAAGAAGAAGAAAGAAAACATGGTTACTCTTTCTTTAAATATTTTTTTAAACTGTACTCCATGGATGTTTTTTTCTGTATGTTATTATCTCACCGATCACATTACTTAAACTCTATTAAACTTTTTTTAAGTCTTTTTTTCTCTCTGTGTGTGCTTCACTTTCCCCAGATTTTACTGATGTGATTGAAAGTTCACTGATCTTTTCTTCTGCCCTCTCTAGTCTGCTGTTAATCCCACGAAGAACACATTTTCAGTTCAGATATGGTAACCTTCTCTTTTAGAAATTTTATTTGATCCTCCTCTGTTTTTCAGAACAGTTTCACTTTGCTCTTTATTGCGCTCATGTTTTCCTTTAAATTCTTGGCAGTTTGCCTATTCTTACCTGGTGTTCTCATCATCTCTTGTCATTTCTAAGAAAACTGCAACTGACAAAGTTTTCTCTTGGTTAACATTTATATTTTTCTGTTTTCTTTACATTTTATATTCAATTCTCAGTATTGTATTTGGTAAACTGTGGAGTGTCTGAATTTTGCTTTCTTCCTTGAAAGAATGTTGAATTCTGTTTTGGCTCAGTTAAATTACTTGAAGTTCACTTTGACCATTTAAAAATTTGTTTTTAGTTAGTGTGGAGCTAGTTTGCTCTCTATTCCAGGGCTAGGTGCTACTATCGCAATGTTTCTGGGACCTTTGCTAAATAACCATGGTATTTAACAGAGCTGGTCTGTTCTAGCTAGTCAGAACTCGCACGTCACTTCGTCCTATAAAAACTTTAGAATTCATTCCATTTGCCACTCCCGGGAGCTTTGTCTGGTCTCATGATGATTCACTGTGTGTGGGGGGGGCGGCGGTTAGTATTCAGTAGCAGACTCAGAGAGAAACATATGCAGATTTCTGGAGTGCTATTTCTGTGTAGCTCCCTCTGTATCTCTTTTGACAAATTCCAGCTGTTTCTGCTCCCCACACATTAAGTTCTGTCCTCTCGACTTACAGTTCATGTTTTGTTCCAGTTCCCCTCCTTGCTCTGTGAACCAAAACATGCTTCCAGGCAGCAAGGTGGGGTATGCTATGGCTTACCAAGTTGGTTACTCTTTCCATGGGGTCCACAGTCCTGTGCTGCCTGTTTAAGAATATCTGAGAAAGGTCGTTTCGTATAATCTGTCTAGTTTTCTAGCTGTTTTTCAGCTGGAGGGCAAGTCCACAGCAGCCCCTCTGTCACGGCAGAATGGAAGTCAGTGGTTGCTTAGTATTATTTTACTTTCTTTAGTTAATGTTTAATAATGTAATTCATGTCATATCCTCTTTGCAATGCAAGTGTACACATTCCACAGAATAATCCATAAGCGTTTCATAAAACATATTCTGAGGAAATAGTAAAACATGTTTTTGTATCTAGAGAAGCAAGAGCTAACAAGTTTTAAAATCATTCCTGAACTTTTGTAAATTATTTAATGACAACTTGTGCTTTAATTCCCTGAAATTCCCACCAGATGGCCATAAGAAGAGATTTAACAAAAAAACCTACTTACTATCTTTAGATGAGAAAGTATTAAAGTTCTTTTCTACCCAAACTTTGAGGTCAGCTTTCCTTGGAATACTTAAGATGAAAAATACACATCAAAAGCTTGAAATATTCATTTACCTAAAAGCAGAGTGTGTCTTCCAGTGTTGTGATTCTTTAATTATAAGGCATTCAAAAGTTGTGAACTTTCTTTGTAATTTTATTGCCACAGAAATGGTAAAATATTATTGTTACCAAAATTAAATAGAAAAGGCCCCCTTTTAAAATGAAAGCCATAGATACTATTTTAATTATATGTTTAAGATAATTAGAACATGTTTTAATAAAATAATTTTATTGTCTATGTCTGTATACTTATAGCCTGCATCATCTCTCTGAATAAGGAAAGTATCACTTAAATATAGTGGGATTAAGAATAATAATATGAACCTAATCTGGAAATAAGTGTTGCTGTCAAGTAAAACATAAAGGTCATTTCTACAAAGGCAGTCTTAAGTAGTAAGAATTTTAAAAATATCATAAATAGGTACACATTTTCTTTTTGTAATGCATTTGTTAATTACATTATTTCATTAACAGCTACATACATTATCTTACATAGGTAATCTATTGTTTAACATCACCAAGTCTGGCAGAACAACTCTGGGTCATCACAGTCAGGAAGGAAGTAGGTATGATAATACCTTTCATAGATTTCCCACAAAAAATTTTTTCACAGCTATTTTACACAATAGCTGTCCACCTGATGCGAACAACTGACTCATTGGAAAAGACCTTGATGCTGGGAAAGATTGAAGGTGGGAAGAGTAGGGGATGACAGAGGAGATGGCTGGATGGCATTACCGACTCAGCGGACACAAGTTTGAGCAAGCTCCTGAAATTGGTGGGTCACAGGGAAGCCTGGTGTGCTGTAGTCCATAGGGTCGCAAAGAGTCGGACACAATTGAGCGACTGCCTGATTTTACATAAAGTTTAAAATGTCTGCACAGACCTCGTCGACTGACTAACTAATATTCTTGATAAACACCCAGTTGCACTATCACAATGGAATACCATGATGTTTGTTCAACTGGCTTCTTTTTGTCATTCAGAAATCAGCTTAAATGTGACTTCTCCAGAAACAGTTTTTTCAAGCTGCCAAACTAAATAGTCATTCTTTGTAATAACTCTTCATTTTAACTTTCTGCATGGGAAAAAAAAAAATATATATATATATACCTCCAATAATTTTGCTTGTTTCCTTACTCACTTATATAGTTGCCAGTCCTCAGTTCTTATCCCATATTCAAGTGAAATATTAAAAATTTGAAGGCCGAATCTTTATCTTTTGTTCACTTATATATCCTTGGCATCTGAACAGTCCATGACAAGAGGAAAAGACTCAATAACTATTTGTCAATTGTGAAATCGATAAAAGATGTTTACTAGGGAAATAATTGGGGAAGGCAATGGCAACCCACTCCAGTACTCTTGCTTGGAAAATCCCATGGACAGAGGAGCCTGGTAGGCTACAGTCCTTGGGGTCACTAAGAGTTGGACATGGCTGAGCGACTTCACTTTCACTTTTCACTTTCAAGCATTGGAGAAGGAAATGGCAACCCACTCCTGTGTTCTTACCTGGAGAATCCCAGGGACGGGGGAACCTGGTGGGCTGCCGTCTATGGGGTCGCACAGAGCTGGACACAACTGAAGTGGCTTAGCAGCAGCAGCAGCAGGGAAATAATACTGGAGGTGAGTTCCATCTCATATACAGTGTACAAAGAGGATTTGAACAATGGTAGTAATCATTATTTTTCTTTTCTATATATTCCCAGGTAGCACTAGTGTTAAAAAATCTGCCAGCCAATGCAGGAGATTCAAGACATGTGAGTTTGATCCTTGGGTTTGGGAAGATTTCCTGGGGTAGAATATGGCAACCCACTCCAGTATTCTTGCCTGGAAAATTCCATGGACAGAAGAGCCTGGCAGGCTATGGGCCATGGGATTGCAAAAAAGTCACACACCACTGAGCACACACCCTACACTTTGATTATATTTTTCAGTAGTCAACTCATGACTGTATGTGAAAATTAATCACAACAGTCAATTAGACTTGTCCTTATGAGTTATGATAATATTTAGCTTTATAAGTTGGACAGTTAGGGTGATTGGATGGGAAGGACTGAGTCATGAATCTTAGATACAAGTCTATTTGGGCCATCTGGAAGCAATATTTAGGTGATACATGTTCAGAAAATAAACTATAGTACCACAAAGCATGTGCTCATATGTTGTTCTGATACAAAGTTATAAGTAAATGGAGAATACAGACATTGAGGGAGTGACATCAACATGTTCCGAGGGGCAGGCAGTGAGGAGGCATCCAGGACACGTAGGCCACTTGGTTCTGTGCAGGAGATCAAAACCAGGACAATACACGACAGGACCTTGGAGGAAGATGAAGAAACAAGACAGGATCACATTTCTCAGCATTGAGACAACTGAGTATTTCCCATTCAGTGGCAAGCCCACAGCAGCTGATTTCTCTGAAGTTGAGCTGGGACTCACATGAGATATTTTAAGAACAGTCTGGAATCAGTTAATGGCCTGCAGCTCCAACACTTTGGCCACCTGATGAGCTGACTCATTGGAAGAGACCCTGATGCTGGGAAAGACTGAAGCCAGGTGGAAAAGGGGATGACAGAGGGTGAGATGGTTGGATGGCATCACTCATTCAATGGACATGGGTTTGGGTAAACTCTGGGAGTTGGTGATGGACAGGGAAGCTTGGTGTGCTCCAGTCCATGGGGTCACAAGTCAGACATAACTGAGCAACTGAACTGAACTGAATGTTTCCCCCAGGTGGCACTGTTGGTAAAGATCCTGCCTGCCAATGCAGGAAACTCAGGATACCTAGGTTCAATCCCTGGCTCTGGAAGATCGCCTAGAGGTGGACATGGCAACCCACTCCAGTGTTCTTGCCTGGAGAATCCCAAGGACAGAGGAGCTTGGTGGGCTACAGTCCATGGGTTGCAAAGAGTTGGACACGACTGAAGCAACTTAGTACACATGCATGCACACGTGCCTGATGGATGATTTTAGGGCCATTACTTTAGTTTTCCAAACCTTTTTTTTTTTCCTTTTTCCTAAAATGGGGTGACATCTACTTCATCAGATTGTTGGGAGAATGAAAGATCATCTATGGGAAGTACTCAGTTCAGAGTCTGCTGCTTGGTAACTACTATATGAAGTGTCACTCAAATGATTATTAACCTTGTTTCAGGCCATAGGCAACCTCGAGGACTGAAGAGGCCTGAGGCAGAGCATTTGTGTCATGTTGGGCAGAGATGGAGAGTTCAAACTGCAGAGAACTGGGCCTCTTAGGGCCACATGCTGCTTTAAGGTGCTGAAATTATTTTGGTTAAGATCTTCATGCTTGATGGGGATGGCCCATTGTAGGGTATTAAGTCATATATTAGAGCTATTTTATTTTTCAGTTATTGATCATTGTCAAAGTTGCATAAGGGATATGACAAGACAAAAATGTAAACATTACTCATTAAAGTAAGTTGACATAGAACTAAATCTCCATCAGTTCATTTGAAGCCAAGATTTTTAGACACTGGAAGTGTATTACCTACTAGAAGATGTCATAGAGTGGAAATTGAGCAATTTCAGTTTAGTACCAAGATTTCATTATTCTCGAATGGGGGATATCCACAATTATACTTTCAAAATATTTCATTGCATTATTTCTTTCTCAATGCCTGCCACTAAAGTAATTAAAAACAAACTCTATTTCATAAAAAATAACTTTAAGAACAGACATAACTGAATTTTGATCAAAAGTAATTTTTTTTTTAAACAGGATCAGTTTAGTTCAGTTCAGTCTCTCAATCGTCTCAGAATCTTTGCGACCCCATGGACTGCAGCATGCCAGGCCCCCCTGTCCATCACCAACTCCCAGAGCCTACTCAAACTCAAGTCCATCGCATCTGTGATGCCATCCAACCATCTCACCCTCTGTTGTCCCCTTCTCCTCCTACCTTCAGTCTTTCCCAGCATCAGGGTCTTTTCCAATGAGTCAGTTCCTTGTATCGGGTGGCCAAAGTGTTGGAGTTTCAGCTTCAGCATCAGTCCTTCCAATGAATATTCAGGACTGATCTCCTTTAGAATGGACTGGTTGGATCTCCTTGCAGTCCAAGGGACTCTCAAGAGTCTTCTCCAACACCACAGTTCAAAAGCATCAATTCTTTGGTGCTCAGTTTTCTTTATAGTGCTTAATATTTTCCTCCAGAGAATTTATGAAAACACAATTTTATACTGTGATCCAAGAAATCATTTCAAACTAATTGGAAATATTTTGAGCATCACAAATTTTCATTTCAAAGAAAGAAGAACAATTAATTGATTTAAAACAATTTTATAATTCAAGGAAAAAAGAATAATAATTAACAAAATCATCTGAATACTTCTTTAAATGTCAAACTAAACCTATTTCTTGATGACATAAAATCAAAAGTACATTTACTATTTCAAAAAAAAAAATCCCACAAAGCATAATTAAAGGAAATGATGTACTCATTAAAACTAATAAAATAGTACTTTCCCTTTTTGTTTTCATTATGCTCTATGGTATGAATTAAGGCTTCTTGATATCAGGTTTCAGGAGAAAAATGTATACTGTGTAATGAAAGATGACATATCTATGCTGATTATCTAATTTCTCAGTGTTAAAAATACTTTTCTATCATTAAAAACACTTCTGTATGTATCTAAATTGAAGTTGTGGAAGTTATTCACTGGCAAAAGATTGATTCAATTATCATCACAATTCAGGGGTAATCCAAAGAGTTTTGAAGCTCATTGACCTCATTAAGAAGCATTTGGGCTGTCTGTATTCTCTTGGCCTTGAAGACTCCACAGTGAAACATACATGTAAAAGGGAAAGCACAGTTGGAGCCACCACCGGTGTGTTCTCAGCAAGGACATTTTCAGCGTTTTCTTCAAGTGGGTGTTTCAGCAACTGTTGATAGAAACATGAATTTTCAGATACATTCACAGAGAGAAATGAGATATTTTGGCTGAGATATATTATCCTGTCCTGCTTTGTAGCAAAAAGGCAATAAAGTGTTTCTGCAGGGTCAAGTAACAGAAAAGTCATCAGCTAGTGGAAGGCAAGGCGCTCAAGCAGCAACAGAACAGGGCAGACAGAATGTGAATTAGGATGAAGTCAAGGAATACAAAGAAGAGAAAAAGAAAACAGCAACCACAACAGCCACACAAAACTGGAAGGACTAGGGTCCTGTGCCCATGGCCACATCACAAAAGAAGATATTAATATTACTAGCACAGACTGATTCAGAACCATCTGTCTTGCCAGAGGAGGTCGCTATACTTTAATTTGTTTTCCTTAGAGAAAACTTGATGATTTCTAAAGGGTTTTTGAAAAATGCAAAGAATTCTCTTTACCTTCAATCCTTGCAAAAACAATCTATGAGACCTTAAAGAGAGAGATCCTCCCTAAGATCCATGCAGCTTGGCAGTACGAAGCCATGACACAAGGCAAAGATCAATAGGGCAATACCAGCAAGCTTGATTTCAGGAGAGGCCAGTGTTTGGTTCACTATGATGAAAACACGTTTAATGGTTGTTTATTCCCCATTTATTCTCCACGGCCTCTAATTTACACATTTTTGGGCATCTAATATATGCCAGTTTCCTTGCTCAGGATTCAGATTTGAAAGACACCTCTTCCCATAGGTAGTTTCAAAGAGAAATGGGAGGAAATGAAATCCTATCACTGTTCTCAAGGAGATAATGCATTGGTAACTGCTGACTTAAGTTGTAAAGAGAAAAAAATTAAATTGCTTATAGTGAACTGTGATTCTATACTGAACCCGTGGGCTTCCCGAGTGACACTAAGTGGTAAAGAACCTGATTGCAATTGCAGGAGGTATAAAAGACTCCAGTTCAACCCCTGGGTCGGGAAGATCCCCTGGAGAAGGGCATGGCAACCCACTCCAGTATTCTTGCCTGGAGAATCCCTACAGAGGAACCTGGCAGGCTACAGTCCACAGGGGGAGTCAGACATGAGTGAAGTGACTTAGCACAGTGAAACAGTTAATCTTATTTTTTATGCTATTGTTTGGGTCTTAGATTATAATATTAAAAAAAGTAGCAAGACAGAGATAAGGATTTTTTTCCCCTCTTTTTTTCCTAAACCTTTAACTCAATGAGGTAGTCTCTTTTCTTTTTTTTTAATCTGAAGAAACTCAAAGAATTTTATAAAAACCTCTCTCTAAAACTAATTTTTAAAAAGCTGGTATGTAATGTAGCTTTTAACTTAATTTTGATAGCATGAAGTTAAATCATGAGTATTACTAAAGTATACAGGAGATAAACTACAGTGTTCTAACTTTTAAAAAGACATTGCCAAGGTGATTTACATAATTGAAATTCTATATTTATAACTACAGATGTGCCACAAAATTCAGGCTAGCAGCCAGATTGTCAAAACTCAGTTTCATGAAAAGGAAGGTTTGCCCAAATTCTCACTGGTTCCCACATAAATAAAGCTGTTTTGGGAAACAGAATAAATGGAAGATCTTTTTATTTCAAAGCACCTGTAAAGATTTAAAGCACTAAAAAAAAAAAAAAAAGTCTAATAGAATACATGAAGGCCAAAAAGATGAAATAATCTGCTGCTATTAGCCTTTGATATTTGTAAATGTTGGAAAAACTTATGAGATATTTTAGATTGCTTTATTTAGAAATCAGTTAAGGAGTCATTAAGAAATAAAAGGTTTAACCTATTACAGTTGGATTTTTATTTGTGGCCTTGGCAGCTTTAATGTCTATATGCTATGGATATGATTCTTTACACACAATATTTTTAGAAAGTACATTGATGTTCTTTTATTTGCCACATTCAATTTGATTGCCAAGGGTCCAAATCGTTTTTCACTGGGTTCACTCAGTCTTCAGTGCCGTTTCTAAGAAAGGAAGAGAGTTTGAACATAAAGAATTCACTGAATTGACAATGAAAACAATCTTTTAGAATTTTTGAACCATTTTTGCTTTTATCTAAAAGAGAAAAATGACTAGCTCTTAGTAATGTATTTTAACTTATTTTTAGTGTTCTATAAAGTTAGATTTTTAGTTCTTTAATATATGAAAAAGGAGAACTAAAAATAAACCAACCTTAATAGAGTATTATTTTCCATTTTGGAAACTTCAGTCTCTATTATGAGTGTATATGTTAAACTGTGTCTCCAGTAAAAAGATATGTGGATAAGTCCCAGTACCTCAGATGGTGACTGTATTTGAAAATAGGGTTACTGAAGATGTAATTAGTTAATTGAAGATGTAACTGATTCATTTAATATGAGTTAATCCAATATGACTGGTGTCCCCATAAAAGGAAAGACACACAGGGAGGAGACACAGAGGGAATATGGCCTTACAAAGAAGAGTAGATAAGCACATGTGAAGATACATAGCAGACTGACACCAAGAGAAGATGGTCATGTGAAGTCAGACAAGGATTGGAGTTGTGCTGCCATATGCCAAGGATTTACATCTCACTTGGTATTACCAGTAGCTGGAAGAGACAAGGAAGGACTGTCTCCTAGAAGATCTGAAGTGTACATGCCTGCAAGCATCTTGATTTCAGGTTTTTACCCTCCAGAGCTGTGTGTGTCACTAAGTCCTGTCTCTTTGTGACCCCATGGACTGTAGCCTGCCAGGCTACTCTGTCCTTGGGATTCTCCAGGCAAGAATACTGGAGTGGGTCCTCCAGTCCATGTCCTCTTCCAGGGGATCTTTCCAAACCAGGGATCAAACTAGTGGCTCATGCATCTCCCGCATTAGCAGACAGGTTCTACGGATTCTTTGTCATTAGCACCACCTGGGAAGCCCAGAGTTGTAACACAATAAATTTGTGTTTCCACAACCTGTGTTGAGGAAATTTGTTACAGTTACCTAGGAAATTAATACATTAATGGATCTGACAAGCATTCAGATTTTATGACTTACAGCCATTCAAGAAGACATTCCTTGGAGATCTGATATGCCAGCCCAAGGACACACAGCCACCAGCCATTTCCTCCTTTACCAACCTCAAGCAATTCTATAGCAATCACTGCAGATGGTGATTGCAGCCATGATATTAAAAGACGCTTACTCCTTGGAAGAAAAGTTATGACCAACCTAGATAGCATATTCAAAAGCAGAGACATTACTTTGCTGACTAAGGTCTGTCTAGTCAAGGCTATGGTTTTTCCAGTGGTCATGTATGGATGTGAGAGTTGGACTGTGAAGAAAGCTGAGCACCGAAGAATTGATGCTTTCGAACTGTGGTGTTGGAGAAGACTCTTGAGAGTCCCTTGGACTGCAAGGAGATCCAACCAGTCCATTCTGAAGGAGATCAGCCCTGAGTTTTCTTGGAAGGAATGATGCTAAAGCTGAAACTCCAGTACTTTGGCCACCTCATGCAAAGTTGACTCATTGGAAAAGACTCTGATACTGGGACAGATTGGGGGCAGGAGAAGGGGATGACAGAGGATGAGACGGCTGGATGGCATCACCAACTCGATGGACATGAGTCTGAGTGAACTCCGAGAGTTGGTGATGGACAGGGAGGCCTGGCCTGCTGCAGTCCATGGGGTTGCAAAGAGTCAGACACGACTGAGCGACTGAACTGAACTGAACTGAACTGAAGCAAATCCTCACCAGGTAAGCAATTGTTTATCTTCATTCTCTTTGTTTTCCTTTTACTTTGCAAGTGAACTTCCCTGGTGGCTCAGATGGTAAAGTGTCTGCCTACAGTGTGGGAGACCTGGGTTCGATCCCTGAATCAGGAAGATCCTCTGGAGAAGGAAATGGCAACCCACTCCAGTACTCTTGCCTGGAAAATCTCATGGTCGGAGAAGCGTAGTATGCTATAGCCCATGGGGTTGTAAAGAGTCGAACATGACTGGGTGACTTCATTTCACTTCACTTTGCAAGTAATAATACCTGCAAACACATTTTTTCCTCTTCATATTGTCTTTATTTATTTCTTGATACCTTTCTTCCATATCTGCCATTATTATCCTCCTCATCCTCACAAAAATGTCTCATCTTTGCCAAACCTATCTTAGATTAATAACTTCAAAATCATATGGTCATCATAACATTAAATGAGATTCAATCCCTGGTGGCTCACACAATAAAGAATCTGCCTGCAAAGCAGGAGACCCAGCTTCCATCCCTGGGTTGGGAAGATCCCCTGGAGAAGGAAATGGCTACCCACTCCAGCATTCTTGCCTGGAGAATTCCATAAACAGAGGAGCCTGGTGGGCTAGAGTCCATGGGGTGGCAGAGTCAGGCACAACTGAGAGACTAACACTTTCACTTTCCCTTCATAGCATATATATATATGATATTAATTTCCCACTCTTTCTGCCGGAATCTTTGTAGGAGAATCCATAGGCACACAAAATATGGAAATACTATCATTTGCTTTTGAGATTTAAAGCTCATCTTAAGTTACTTTCAAATCAGTGATGCGTTTCATTTGGTAGGAAAAATCCCTCAGGCCATTTTCTTAAGTGTCTGCCAGCAGAAATTTGATGTATAGAGCAGCTCCAACAAGCTGTGTGCTGCTCGCTCACCTTCTTTGACGAGCAGAGTCAGGTCTTTTTGAGATAATGGTGTGGTTTCAGAGAGGGCAATTGCACTCCACTCCAGTACTCTTGCCTGGAAAATCCCATGGGCGGAGGAGCTTGGTAGGCTGCATTCCTTGGGGTCACTAAGAGTCGGAGACAGCTGAGCAACTTCACTTTCACTTTTTACTTTCATGCATTGGAGAAGGAGATGGCAACCCACTCTAGTGTTCTTGCCTGGAGAATCCCAGGGACGGGGGAGCCTGGTGGGCTGCCGTCTACGGGGTCACACAGAGTTGGTCACGACTGAAGTGACTTGGCAGCAGCGGTGTAGTTGCAGGGGTTAAACATTCCTTCAGATTGAGGAATGCTTTAGTGAGTGTGAAGACAAAGCTGTTATAACAATGTGGCCCTAAAATACAGGTTTGAAGAAAACAAGTTTATTTTTCACTCACATAACTTCCAGCCGTAAACACTGTAGATCGGCAGAAAGGTTTGGTCCATGCAGTTACTTAAGGTCCAGGGTTTTCTCAATTTTTTAAATTTTCTTGCTCTTAGGCATTTTTCTCATCTAAATGTTCAAAGCTATGCTTCTTACAAGGGGCAGAGACAGGGGTGCCTGATTTTTTAACTTTTAAAACTAGAATTAGAACTCATCACATCTGCTTAAATTCTGCTGGCAAGAACTTGACTATATGACCTGTATGACTAAATCAGTTTCAAGAGGGCCCATGAAACATAAATTTTCCCTGGGCAGGCATATTTCTAGTTACAACTTTCATACAGAGGAAGGTGAGAAAAGATTTTGGTGAACAGTAGCCATCTCTTCCAAAGAGATGCTACCAATATAAACTGAAATATTTGTTTTCCATTAGGAATTTAAATGAGTCTACAGAGGACTGCAAAGACAAATTGAAACAATTTTAACTTAAAATAATACTGGCATTAAAGATGCCATGCTATCCCTTATCAATATACTTCGTATCCTTTAAGCATTTTCAAACAAAATTTTATCTCCAACTTTATTGGATTCATGTCAATGTATGGCAAAACCAATACAGAACTGTAAAGTAAAATAAAAAATAAATTTTAAAAAAATGATTCAATTAGTTTCCATCTGGAATGATCCTGAAAAATAATATGGCAAGTAAATTAGGTATCATTTCATAAATTCATTGAAAGGACCAAAGCAGGAAATACAGAGCAAAGTCTATGGATTTTCCCAGAATATCTCTCCTGAGAACAATAGAAAATGTTTAGGACTGCAAGAGAGAGAAACTTCAGTAATAATGGTTGTCTTCTTCCCCTACTGGTTAGGAAGGAAAGAGAGATGGGAGAGAGAGCTCCTCATAAAACAAAACAAATTTATTAATAAGTGGAGAGGTGCAAGAACAACAATGACACTGATTTTCTAGAGAAATAAATTTGGAGGTCACAGGAAAAAACCAGTTCTTGTCTGTAATAATTCCTCTACTCCTTCCCCTTGCTATAGCCACTCGTTCTGGGAAACACACTCACTCAGGAAGACAATGCAGATCGTGGAGTGCAGTTTACTACACCCACGGGCCCAAGGCAGAGCCTCCTCTTAGCCAAGGACCTTGACCAGTTTTTGTGAAAAAGTTATATACTCTAAGTGTACGTGCTCAAACCCACCTCCCCAAATTCCCTGAAACTAGTCTGAACAAAGGAAAAGAAAGATACAAGGTTAACCCCCGATTCTTACGTGTAGGTAGTCAACAGTGGACAATTATCAATAGGGCTGTGGTCATACCCCAATAAGCACAATAGAATGTATGATTCCATTTCATCACACAGATAATTAGGGTATTCTTTCATGCCACGGAGAGCCATGGGGCTCTTCCTTCCAGAGGCCTGGTTTTCCAGTTGGTATGTCCTTTCCATAGGTTCTGGGCATATAGCTCAAAGTCCACAGTCAGGCCCAAGATGGGAGTCCTGCTTTCAAGATGGAACCTGTTCTGTCTGTTTCCTCCTTCACCCTCAGTGAATTTCTTTTTTGGTTCTATACCATTTTTGATTAGTACATATATATTCCCCTCATGAAGTTTCTGTGTCCATGTTTTTCATTCTTTCTTGGCTCAATAAAGCAGTTGCTAGCCAGCTTTGCAAATTATAGCACCTATTATTTTGGTTTTATTTCATTAGACAAACAGCTTCCTAAAAAGTGTTTCCTGCTATATCTACATTTTGGAGATCAAATTAAATTTGTATTGATTCTGGATTTTGTTAGCAGTTGTTTTTATGTGTTGCTTTCCCCCTGAGTTATTTATGGTGTTCCTAGGTGCTCTGGGACAGAACAAAAAAAGGTTGGAAATCATTGCTCTCAAAGAGTTACAGTTGCAGTTGTGATCAGTGCATTTCTCCAAGCTCAGGCAGAAAAAGATAAAAGCCATCATTTGGGCTTCTAAATTCTTCTGTTGTATTTGCAGAGATCTCATCATAAAGTATTTCTCTAAGACACCACATTGTGTGAAACCATTTTTTCAAGTAGAATGAAAACACTCAAACTGTCATAGGAATGGCAATGAGTGATGACAAGAAACTTTATTATCAAAGAGGTTCAATTGTGTCCTTTACAATATATTTACTGAAATAAGCAAGACGACTGTACTGTTTCAGAAAATAAAATCAACTCTACCAAGAAGACCAAACCTGAAATCAAATAAACAAATGTTTTGGGGTAACTCTTCATCTAAAATTTAAGTTAATCAGCATGTTGTTTAGTCACCAAGTCTTGTCTGACTCTCTGTGACTCTGTGGACCATAGCATGACTTTCCATTCTGTCCTCCAGTATCTCCTGGAAGTTGCTCAAATTCATGTCCATTGATGCTATCTAACCATCTCATCCTCTGTTTCCCCCTTATCCTTCTGCCTTCAATCTTTCCCAGCATCAAGGTCTTTTCCAATGAGCCAGCTCTCCTATCAGCTGCCCAAAGCATTGGAGCTTCAGCATCAGTCCTTCTAGTGAATATTCAGGACTGATTTCCTTTAGGATTGACTGGTTTGATCTCCTTGCAGTCCAAGGGACTCTCAAGAGTCTTCTCCAGCACCACAGTTCAATAGAATCAATTCTTCAGTGTTCAGCCTTCTTTATGGTCCAACTCTCACATTCATACATGACCACTGGAAATGTCAGCATACTCTTGTGGAAAATGTTCCTGGTATATCTATTTGCCCTTCTCCTTCACTGTGAGCAGGTCTAACTTTGAATGGCCAGAGTCCTACACTGCTTTGCCTGGGTATTTCCTCTGGTCTCCTGAGCAGATTCTACAGACAAAGCCAAACTAGCCTCTGTGTTAAGCAAGTTCATGGGGACACAAATAAGTCTCCCAGCAGCAACCCTGTTGGTAATAGAACTCTCTAGTTGTGTTTTATGCTTTTCTGAGAGTTCTCTGAAAGATTAAGCAACTTGCTTCCTAATATACATCATATTAACAATCCATATCTCCTTCTTATCAGTCCTTTACTACTAGTACAACCTTGAATCATCTCCCAAACTTCTTACATCTTAATCCTTGACCCAGGGTAAGAATCTGTGAGAATAGAAACTGAGACCAACCCCAATCACTGAGCATTCTGGTAAATCAATGTTTATTATTCCTTTCCATAAAAGTGAAAGCATTAGTCACTCAGTTGTGTCTGTCTCTTTGCAACCCCATGGACTGTAGCCCACTAGGCTCCTCTGTCCATGGAATTCTCCAGACAAGAATACTAAAATGGGTAGCCATTCCCTTCTCCAGGGGGTCTTTCTGATCCAGGGATGTAACACAAATCTCCTTCATTGTAAGTGGATTCTTTACCACCTGAGCCACCAGGGAAGCCCCATATAGAGATCTGTTTTCCTTAGCTCTGTGTTAGCTCAGCATAACTACTACATGTGATGACTAAGCTATCAAGATGACTAAGTCCTTAAATACCACCTAGCTATCCCTGTTCTCAGTTTTACTGATGAGGAAACTAAAGCAGAGATGTAAATTGTTTCTTTTGGGTGGTGGAGCCTAGTGCTGAAGAACGTAGGGTCAAGTTAGTTGGATTACTTGGCGTAAATCTTGGCTCTACCTAATTATTAGCAAGCATTCAGTTCAGTTCAGTTCAGTCGCTCAATCGTGTCCAACTCTTTGCAACCCCGTGGACTGCAGCATGCCAGGCCTCCTTGTCCATCACCAACTCCCAGAGTTTAATCAGACTTATGTCCATTAAGTCAGTGATGCCATCCAACCACCTCATCTTCTGTCATCCCCTTCACCTCCTGCCTTTCAATCTTTTCCAGCATCAGGGTCTTTTCCAATGAGTCAGCTCTTCGCATGAGGTGGCCAAAGTATTGGAGTTTCAGCTTCAGCATCAGTCTTGCCAATGAATATTCAGGACTGATTTCCTTTAGGATTGACTGGTTGGATCTCTTTGCAGTCCAAGGGACTCTCAAGAGTCTTCTCCCCCACCACAGTTCAAAAGCATCAAATCTTCGGTGCTCAGCTTTCTGTATAGTCCAACTTTTACATCCATACATGACCACTGGAAAAACCACATCCTTGACTAGATGGACTTTCGTTGGCAAAGTAATGTCTCTGCTTTTTAATATGCTGTCCCCAGTTCAGTTCAGTCACTCAGTCGTGTCTGATTCTTTGCAACCCCATGAATTGCAGCATGCCAGGCCTCCCTGTCCATCACCAACTCCCAGAGTTCACCCAATCTCATGTGCATCGAGTTGGTGATGTGATCCAGCCGTCTCATCCTCTGTCGTCCCCTTCTCCTCCTGCCCCCAGTCCCTCCCAGCATCAGGGTCTTTTCCAATGAGTCAACTCTTTTCATGATGTAGGCAAAGTATTGGAGTTTCAACCTCAGCATCAGTCCTTCCAGTGAACACCCAGGACTGATCTCCTTTAGGACGGACTGGTTGGATCTCCTTGCAGTCCAAGGGACTCTCAAGAGTCTTCTCCAGCACCACAATTCAAAAGCATCAAATCTTCAGCCCTCAGCTTTTTCACAGTCCAACTCTCACATCCATACATGATCACCGGAAAAACCATAGCCTTGAGTAGACGGACTTTTGTTGGCAAAGTAATATCTCTGCTTTTTAGTATGCTATCTAGGTTGGTCATACCTTTCCTTCCAAGGAGTAAGTGTCTTTTAATTTCATGGCTGCAATCACCATCTGCAGTGATTTTGGAGTTGGTCGTGAATTTCCTTCCAAGGAGTAAGCATTAGCATTAGATAAATGTGGAAGTAGGAGGTGTATCTAAAGGATGTAAGATTTGAAAAAAGAAATGGTTCTTGATTTCAAGTGAAAAGAAACTGAAATAGCACCAGATGAATAATCAGAGGAAGAGAACGGTTTTATATGTAGAGAGAGACAATATAGAGATCATCAGTAATAGAATACAAACATAAATCTAGACTGCAGAATGTTACATTCTAAGGAGCACAAGCTCATGAGTTAAACCATTTCACTTGAATCTCCATATCTTATTGGCTAAGTGATCCTGGGTAGTTTGCTTAACCTTTCCTTGCTGCCAAACCCTCATCTGAAAAATGGGAGATGATGATAAAATAATAGGTTCCAGCTCAGAGGATTCAAAAGCATAATACATATAAAGTAACCAGTGCAGACTAAACTCATTAAACATTAATTTCTATTATGACTTTTGTCAAAGTAGCAGCAGAGGAGAAATTCCAGGTTCAAAACTCTCCCCATCATTCATCATACCCCATCAGTAATGATGGAAATTAACATTTAAATCCATATCTATGGTGTAATTGTGTGTGTGCATGCTGAGTCTCCTCCAACTCTTCGTGATCCCATGGGCTCTAGCCTGCCTCACTCCTCTGTCCATGAAATTTTTCAGGCAAGAAAACTGAAGTGGATTGCCATTTTCTCCTCCAGAAGATTCTCCCAATCCAGGGATCAAACCTGCGTCTCCTGAATCTCCTGCATTGGCAGAAGGGTTCTTTACCACTGTGCCACCTGAGAAGCACAAGGTGTAATTACTGCAACAATTAAAATTAAAAACTTCCTTCTTAACACTGGTACCCAACTAATTCATTCTCCTCAAGAATGTTTTTTCTCATTTAATATGCAATAAAATACCATTTATTTTATAGCATTTTTCCCTTCCTGACACAAAGTAGACCAACTGTTATATGAGCGTTTTCTCTGCTTAATAATCTGAGCCCCTTAAATTTATGCCTGATTAGGAGAATTGAAGCTGTAAAACCTAACATACAATAGCAAAATACACCATGTAACTTTAAATACACCATGTGAATACAGTGCGTAAGTTCAGGATAAACTCATGATAAACTTTATTTGATAATTTAAAAATGCCAATAATGAATAAGCAGCAATAAATATACACTGAGTTGATGCAGCTATGTCTTTCATTCTTAGTGAATGAATTCCTCATTCCTGAAAGCTCTATTGCTTCTTCAATAGTCTTGGTTCCCCATATTCACATGTTCTTCAAGTATTTTTCTTTTTTTAAAAAAATTACCATAATGTTATGAAAACTCTTCTCAAGTAAATGACTGCAGTTGAGACTAGGAAAGTGTAGAAAGCTTCCTCAGATTTATCTTCCATGCTCGTTTAATTAGAAGAGACTCAGGAGAGACATAAAAATAAAATTATTGATTCATCTGAAATTAAAAGATCCTCATTGTATTTTCAAGAAATGCAACATGATTCTTGTTAAATAATGATTTTCCAATTTTAATTACATTAAATTCTCTCTTCCTAAATTCCTGCTGTCATTCTAATTAAAGGAAAAATTCTCATTTTCTGTGAAGAAGGTTTGTTTTGATACAGTTAAATCATTTCCATATAATGTTCCAGAGGTGTTTTACACTTTAAAGCTGGTAACGTGGGTTTTTTTTTTTTTTTAATGAAAGATTAAAATGCTTAAAATTCTTTGCAGGTGCTATGTAAGATAAGACTTGTATACTTGCTACAGCATTTAACCCAATGAGGAAAAAATGTCAGATGTACATATTGCTAAAAAAAAAAATAAACACACAAGTTAGTGCAACCAAGTATTGATATTTATTTTTTAAAAATTTCTTGTGAACAGTTCCAAAATCTTAGACACAATCTTTGCTCTTTTTACTGGAGTATAATTGCTTTTGGAGGACAGCATGGCAACCCACTCCAGTAATCTTGCATGGAGAATCCCCCTGGACAGAGGAGCCTGGCGGGGAGGGCGTCTATCATCCATGGGATCGCTCAGAGTCGGACACTTCTGAAGAAACAGCATAGACAATCGCTTTACAATGTTGTGTTAGCTTCTGTAATACAAGGAAGTGTATATGTATACATATATCAGCTAAATGTATATATATATATATACTCTTCCTCTTGAGTCTGACTGCCCCAGTCCACCAATTCAGGTCATGACAGAGGACTGAACTGAGTTTCCTGTGATTCCCACTAGCTGTCTATTTTACACATGATGGTATATAGATGGATAGCATTGACACATATATGTCCATACTACTCGCCTAATTTGTCCCATTCCCTACTCTGCCCTTCTCCCCACTGTGTCCAAAAGCCTATTCTATAAAGAGACATAGATGACCTAGAGACTTTCAAACAGAATGAAAGTGAAATCAGAAAGAGAAAAATAAATATCATATATTAATGCATTTATGTGGAAACTATAAAAATAGTACCTGTTGCAGGGCAAGAATTAAATATGTTCTTGAGAATAAGCAACATCCAGTAAAGCAAGACACTGGCACTGGTTTTGCTAGTAGCTTTTCTCCCTTATTCCTCAAAGATGTGATGAACTTTGTTCAACTACTTCAGTTCAGTTCAGTTGCTCAGTCGTGTCCAACTCTGTGATCCCACGGACTTCAGCACACCAGGCTTGTCTATCCATCACCAACTCCCGGAGCTTGCTCAAACTCATGTCCATTGAGTCATTGATGCCATCCAGCAATCACATCCTCTGTCGTCCCCTTCTCCTCCTGCCTTTAATCTTTCCCAGCATCAGGGTCTTTTCCAATGGCCAAAGTGTTGGTTTCAGCTCTAGTATCAGTCCTTCCAATGAATATTCAGGACTGATTTCCTTTAGGATGGACTGTTTGGATCTCCTTGCAATCCAAGGGACTCTCAAGAGTCTTCTCCAACACCACAGTTCAAAAGCATCAATTCTTCCGCACTCAGCTTTTTTTATAGTCCAACTCTCACATCCATACATGACTACTGGAAAAACCACAGCTTTGACTAGGCGGACCTTTGTTGGTAAAGTAATGTCTCTACTTTTTAATATGCTGTCTAGGTTGGTCATAGCTTTTCTTCCAAGGAGTAACTGTGTTTTAATTTCATGACTGCAGTCACCATCTGCAGTTTCTTTTGGAGCCCAAGAAAATAAAGTCTCTCACTGTTTCCATTGTTTCCCCATCTATTTGCCATGAAGTGAGGGGACCAGATGCCATGATCTTAGTTTTTTTTTATTTTGAGTTTTAAGCCAGCTTTTTCATTCTCCTCTTTCACCTTCATCAAGAGGCTCTTTAGTCCTTCTTCACTTTCTGCCAATAAGGGTGGTGTTATCTGCATATCTGAGGGATTTGAGCTTGTGCTTCATCCAGCCCAGCATTTTGCATGATGTACTCTGCATAAAAGTTAAATTAGCAGAGTGACAATATACAGCCTTGACGTACTCCTTTCCCGACTTGGAACTAGTCTGTTGTTCCATGTCCAGTTTTCACTGTTGCTTCTTGACCTGCATACAGATTTCTCTGGAAGCAGGTAAGGTAGTCTGATATTCCCATTTCTTTAAGAATTTTCTACAGTTTATTGTGATCCGCACAGTTGAAGCCTTTTTCATAGTCAATGAAGCAGAAGTAGATATCTTTCTTGAATTCTCTTGCTTACTCTATGAACCAATGGATGTTGGAAATTTGATCTCTGATTCCTCTGCCTTGTCTAAATCCAGCTTGAACATCTGGAAGTTCTCAGTTCACGTACTGTTGAAGACTAACTTGGAGAATTTTGAGCATTACTTTGCTAGCGTGTGAGACAATTGTGCAGTAGTTTGAACATTCTTTGGCATTGCTTTTCTTTAGGATTAGAATGAAAACTGACAGTTTCCAGTCCTGTGGCCACTGCTGAGTTTTCCAAATTTGCTGGTGTATTCAGTATAGCACTTTCACAGCGTCATCCTTTACACTTTGAAATAGCTTGTCTGGAATTCCATCACCTCCACTAGCTTTGTTGGTAGTGATGCTTCCTACGGCCCACTTGACTTCGCACTCCAGGATGTCTGGCTCTAGGTGATTGATACCATTGTGGTTATCTGGGTCATTAAGATCGTTTTTGTTTAGATCCTCTGTGTATTCCTGCCACCTCTTCTTGATATCTTCTGTTTCTCTTAGGTCCATACTATTTTTGTCTTTTATTGAGCCCATCTTTGCATGAAATGTTCCCTTGGTATCTCCAATTTTCTTGAAGAGATCTCTATTCTTTTCCATTCTATTGTTTTCCTCTATTTGTTTTGCATTGTTCACTTAGGAAGGCTTTCTTATCTTAAGCTCAACTACTTATGGGTGCTTATTTCTCAAATTTTAGGATGACCTTCTGTGATCATGGACTGAATAGCTTATAGGACTGTGATTGTATGGTTTTGTTCAATAGATATATTTTAAGCAGTTAGCATTAACAAAATATGTAAGTAGGAAATGGAATTCAAGGATACAACCTATGAAAAGAAACATTCCCTGTTTTCAAGCAAAATAAAACAGAGTGAACATAGTACAGATTAATGATCAGAATCAGATGTATTTTATTTTTGTTGTTGTTTAGTGTCTAAGCCATGTCTGACTCTCTTGCAACCCCATGCACTGTGGCCTGCCAGGCTCCTCTTTCCATGGGATTTCCCAGGCAAGAATACTGGAGTGGGTTGCCCTTTCCCTTTCCAGGGGATAGTCCTGACCCCGGGATTGAACCCATGTCTCCTGCATTGGCAGGTGAATTCTTTATCCCTGAGACACCAGGGAATCCCTGATGTGTTTTATATATATAGAGAAAATAGTGATATCATAGACAGCACATAGCCATACACCTAAAACTCCAAATATGCATCCATTTATCTCTTCTCAAGTGCACTTAAAAACTACTTTTTGAACACCTGATATAGTTAAATCATAGTATGCATGTTGGTAATACAAAGACTAATAAACTTCAATTACTATAATAGAGATAGAATATGTTCGAAATTACCTTAACATGGTATAGCATGTGATAAGTGGAACTCAAAAAACAGATGTAAAATCAATGCATTTTAGGAAGCTGTATGGGAGATATTATTTCAATCTGGGAATTTCAGGGAAATTTCATGACAAAGTATGGTTTGAAAATATTAACTCATGCCTAAATATATTTTTAACTAAATAAATATGTTTTTCCTACTTAATATAAGCCTAACCCAAGTAGAATTACATAAAAAACCCAAAATATTAGCCATGTCCCTCAGGGGCTCAATAACAAATAGAGGAATAGAGAAGACTGATATATAATTAATAAGAATATGATGTGCTCACTAATAAAACTGAGAAATGTGACAAGATGCATTGAAACACCAAGACCATGATTGGCTCCTGTCCACCATGCCTAATTGAATGGAGAATGCAAAATTTTGGCATTTTGGAAGATGATACTAAGAGAAAAAAGGGAGAATTTTTTTTAAAAGAGAGGAAAAGAACATGATTAGAATTGTTACAGAGAGTTGAGATTTGGAGAAAGGGGTATAGTAAGGATGATCAAACTAGTCAATTGTAAGAGAAGTCAACCCTGATTATTCACTGGACAGATTGATGCTGAAGCTCCAATACTTTGGCCACCTGATGCAAAAAGCTGACTCACTAGTAAAGACCCTGATGCTGGGAAAGATTGAGGGTGAAAGGAGAAGGGGAAATCAGAGGATGAGACGGCTAGATGGCATCACCAATTCAATGGACATGAGCTTGGGCAAACTTCAGGAAATGGTGAGAGACATGGAGGCCTGGCGTGCTCCAGTCCATGGGGTCACTAAGAGTCAGACACAACTTAGGGACTGAACAACAACAAGAGACAACTTTGTTGTTAAAGTTTACTAACAAGTTAACAAGTTAAGTATACTAAAATAAGAAATTTTAAAACGTGAAATACAATGTAACTCCATTACCCTATCTTTCCAATGAAATCTCCATAGAAATCTAAATTGCTTTTTAAAATTATTAAAATTATTTTTGTTTTTTAATGTACAAGATCTTTATTTATTATTACCATTTTTGTTTTAATTTTTTGGTCATGCCAAGCAACATGTGGGATCTTAGATCCCCAACCAGGAATTGAACCTGTGCCTCTCAAAATGGCAGCACAGAGTCTTAACCACTAGACCACCATGAAAGTCCCTCAAATTATTTTTGGATTTGAATTTTTTTCTATGTGCTATGAGACAGGCCTCAGCTATATATTGGGTGAAGGTTATAATCTTAAAGTATACAGTGACAGGTAACTATGTCCCAAAGAGATTTCAAATTACCACATTCAAAAACAAACTGTATCTTTGTTCCCCAAAGCTAATACTCTTGGAGTGTTTCCCATCTAAGTGAAGGGTGCACATGCTGAACTGATTACCTAAACCAGAAGCCTAAGCATTACCTTGACATCTCTTCTCTCCTCACTCACTAAATCTAATCAGTAAAGCTGCTTCCAGGCAGCTTAATAGGAAAGATACCCTCTAACTCCATTCACCTCTGTCTACCCCACATCATGAAATCATGCCCCCATCAATTTACTCAAGTATTACTGCATTCGTCTCTTGTATCTTCCCCAACCTCATTCTCCCTTTCAGGCTGTTTCCCACATCGCAACCATATTGAACTTCCTGTTGTGCAAAATTGATCATGTCAGATGTGTAGCAGCTGATGAGTAGAAGAAGCAAACTGGCAAGACAAGGACACTAGAGGCTCTAGATAGAAAGTTGGAAACAAAAAGACCTTAAAGAACACTGACCTCAGCTGCTTCATTTAACAAGAGAAGACTGAGGTCCAATCAGTCAACAAACACAATGTGCCCAACAGATACACAGGCACGGAACAAAGGTATTTCATTCTGTAATCTGCTTTCCTGGCCATATCCCACAAGTCTTGATGTCTAGAGCTGCGTGGTCACTCTTTTTCCTGGCTCTTGAAAAATAATTGTTTGCTCATTTTATTATTTTCCAAATTAACAAAGCACAGGTTTCCCTGGTGGCTCAGATGGTAAAGAATCTGCCTGTAATACAGGAGATCCAAGTTTGCTCCTTGGGTCAAGAAGATCCCCTGGAGAAAGGAATGGCAACCCACTCCAGTATTCTTGCTGGGAGAATTCCATGGACAGAAGAGCCTGGCGGGCTACATACAGTCCATGGGGTTGCAAAGACTTGGACATGACTAACATGACTAACACTTTTACTTTTCACATAGCTTGAGAAAAACAAGAGGCATAAACATGATTCAAATATTAAGTTCAGTAAAGAAATGGGTAGTTGGTACCCATGGAGGAGGATCATCCAATGCATTCTGAAAATAATATTAGCACAAAGCAGTCTCCTAAATTGATGGACTTCAACTATAGTATAAGAGGCCTATATAATATAAAAGAATACTTACACTAATTTCATACAGATTTTTCCTTTTTTAGAGAATGGGCTGCTAGATGCTAAGGTTGTGTTTTTATTTGCCATCTTCTGGATATATTATTAGAGCAAGTATAGGCATTGAGGGGCTTCCTTTGTGGCTCAGACAGTAAAGAATCTGCCTGCAATGCAGGAGACCTGAGTTCAATCTCTGGGTCAGGAAGATTCCCTGGAGGAAGGCATAGCAATCCACTCCAGTATTCTTGCCTTTAGAATTTCATGGACAGAGATCTTGGCAGGCTATAGTTTACGAGTTCGCAAAGAGTCAGATATGATGAGTGACTAACACATACACAGACACACACACACACAGGTACTGAGACAGTAAACACCATGGATTCCTGAATTCACTTGTACCATGCATTAATGTGATCCATGTAATTTTCAGGGAAGATGGGCTACAAAATACATGCTCAGTCAATAGCTAGAGCATGAAATAGCTTTTTAGTCACCTTATCATAAAAAAAGGAAAATATATATATATCACATTTCATGATGTCAGATGGGGAAGAAATGTTACAAGAGAATTCTCCCCTTAACAAGAAAATCCAGCAAAAGAGTCAAGATGTAGAGAGAAAGGCAATTCTCAGAAGGCAAAATGAGATTTTTGTAAACTTTGTTTTCAAAAATCCTCTCTCAGAGGACTTAAGTCAATGTCTTATTTTATCCAAATTGGTTTTCACTTCTGTAACTATTATTAGAGTTGTTGAGTTTTGCTTGTATGTGTTGTGGATCCTGTGGTTCCCACGTTTTGTCAAAAACAGTCACCTGAAATATTTCTGTGGTTGAGATATGCAATGAATTTAGCTGGCTGTTTGAAAACTCCCCTGATTCTCTTAGCTGTTTGCTCTGTCTTCCTGCTGTTTCTCATCATTCCTCTCTAATTTTGAATGTGGTTAAGGGAAAGAAAGGCAAAATAAAAGTCTATTTTGAAGCAAATGACACCACCCATGACTAACTATATACAGTATTTGTGACTTTGGACAGTTTTATTATTGCACTCTCCAGGGCCCACAGCTTGCTGCTACTAAATAAGAAATCTCCATTGTGTATTTTTATGGCCTAAATTCACACATTGTTATATATAATATTTGTCTTTTACTGAATGCTTGGATCCCTCTGTCTCTCTCTCACTCCTTTTCTTTAGATGCAGAAAAATGGAGAATAATGGTAACAGAACAACAGCATTTTATTTTTAGGGATTTCCATGCTATATCTTCTTAAAGCCAACAACAACCATTTATATAAGTAGAAAAAAATATGACTTGAAAATCAAACATGAATGAGACAGGCAGGAAGGCAACCCACTCCAGTACTCTTGCCTGGAAAATCCCATGGACAGAGGAGCTTGGTGGGCTACAGTCCTCGGGTCACAAAGAGTCGGACACGACTGAACGACTTCACTTCACTTCATTTCATACGGTTTCAGGAGGCTTCTTTGGTAGCTCCACTGGTAAAGAATCTGCCTGCAATGCAGGAGATCTCGGTTTAATTCCTAGGTGGGGAAGATCCCCTGGAGAAGGGATAGGCTACCTGTTCCAGTATTCTTGGGCTTCCCTGGTGGTTCAGACAATAAAGAATCTGCCTGAAAGGCAGGAGACCTGGGTTTGATCCCTGAGTTGAGAAGATCCCCTGGAGGAGGGCATGGCAACCCACTCCAGTATTCTTGCCTGGAGAATCCCATAGAGAGAGGAGCCTGGTGGGCTACAGTCCATGGGGTCACAAAGAGTCGGACACGACTGAGCAACTAAGCACAGCATATGGTTTCAGGAGTGAGACAGAGGGAGAACAGGGAAACCAAGATTGCATTGCTGTGAACAAATATAAAGAATAACTTGTTAGTTTTTATTCTGTTTTTAAAAAATAATGCATGAAGCTGATTTAACAACATAGCTTATGACCTTAAAATGCTAGGTTCATTTTTGAATCATCATGCATCTCCTCAGTTCCCCAGAAGAGTCATCATGTCTTGTTAAGAATAGAACAAGCCCTGGTAAATTAATAGGTTAATAAATAAAACTGTACATTTAGAAGTGGCACAATGCAGTTGGTGAAGTCTTGCATAGGAAGATGAAACCTGCTTTGTGATGTAGGACAAAAATACTGAAGCTGCTTAGTGATTCGGTTTCCTCTGGAACCAACTAGCAAGAACATAATCCCTTTGAAAATTTGTTTTAATGATGGCCGATGGTTGTGATGGTACAGCAGAGATTTTATATCATTTGTGTAGGGCTGGGCAGAGTGGTAAACCATAAGTATCTGGTTCTACATTGCATATCAATCATTTGGTTTTTACCACTGAAGCGTGGATGTCAGGTTCTGAAGAGACGCTGCCCTGATTTAACAGGCGCGAGCAGACATGGTAGAAGCATCATCAAGGTGACTCCAAAAGAGAAAAGGCCACTGTGAGCTCTTTCCCCAACTTCCTGGGTAGATTTCCATCTCACTGCTGTCTAGGGCGCAGTGACACGTCATGGAGGATTTTCTGTAAGCCATATTTTTGACATTCTGCACTTGTTCATGGTGTGCACCAGACAGGAACATATGGTTCCAAATGTCTGTGGCAGTTGTGTAGAGGACACAACAGAAAGAGTTGTTTTATGTTGAAAATGAAATAAAAAGGAGAAATCTGGAAAGCAATGAAGTGGCCACTGAAGAGCCAAGATCCTCAATACTTCAAGTTGCCTATTATGGTTGTCAGAGGGAAAGAAATGTACAGAGAGTGAAAACACTGATATTGTCTACAGCTGTGATTAAAAATGTTCTCACTGCTTATCATAGAACTGTTCAATGACAAAAATCACTATTACTCTAGGAGTGTCGGTTGCTTGTCTAAGTAATTTTATAGAACATAGGTATTTCGTAATAATACTTTACAGAGGAGTTTCTCTTTGAGGATTTTAAAAAATAAATAAAATCAGTTGATACACTGGCATGGTTTCCTGTGTGAATTTTTCAGGTCAATAATCTGTACTGTGGTGGGAAGAAACTTGTTTACCTTGCCCTGGGATAAATATCTGTCTAACTGGGCTTTTATCTGTTTTTTCCTTATGTCGTGAGCTTTTAGCGATCACGTCACATGCCCCAAATATCTGAGCTGCACAGAGTAAGGCATTTCTGTTCTCACTCATTTAGGATCCAGTGGCTTTTTGTGACTGTGATCACCCTGCTCTCACCTTGCTGTTGTGCTACAGATAATTCAAAAGCAATTAGTCTTAGACCTGGGAATGCTTTTAAAATTGACTGGCCATGGACAAACTCAGGACATTTTAATCAAGTGATGTCTTACAACACGTCTGTTTCCTAAATGAGGAGGTATGCCACCTTCTTGAAGCAGGAAATCACTTGCCATAAAGAAAAGGGCTATCAAATGTGGTTTCTTATAACTCCGGCCTACATTGCTGTGTCCAGCACAGTAAGGATAAGATTAACCATCCAAGCTTGAAAAGTAATAAATACCAAATAAGTATGAGCTAGCTAAAAAATGACAGGGTACATGGATACATGTTAGTTGCTCAGTCGTGTCCACTCTTCGTGACCCCATGGACTGAAGTCACCAGGGTCCTCCTTGTCCATGGAATTCTCCAGGCAAGAATACCAGAGTGGGTAGCCTTTCCCTTCTCTAGGGAATCTGCCTGACCCAGGGATCGAACCCAGGTATCCTACATTGCAGGCAGATTCTTTACCATCTGAGCCACCAGGGAAGCCTGGGCTAGCTAAAAACTAACAAGATAGGTAAAGTATATTAAAAATATGGAGAAATAACTAGGGAAATAAACTTCCATGTCCCCTCAGAAGCAGGTAGAGGTGAGAATTCAATTATTATAAGTGAATTTGGGAGTTCATTCGAAGAAAGACCAGTAAGAGTGAAAGTAAGAGGCAGGAAAAGAGAAGAAAGCTGATAAAAGATGCATTACCCAGCAAGTGATTTCCACAGGCAACTGGAACAGAATTCCTTTGGGAAACTCTGGGAGAAAGTATAGAACACAGTTCAGGGTTCTCCCAGGTAAGGGGCAGATTCCAAGATACTGGATCTAGATTTAACCTCCCAACACCCACAGTGAAAAAGAAGAAGCAAGAGGAAGCGAATGCGAAGGAGGAGGAGAGGAGAAGGTGCAGGGCAGGAACAGAGACACAGAGGTAGGAACAGGTTCCAGGGGCAGGAGAAGGGGTGGGATGAATGGGAGATGAGAGTTGATGTACACACACTGTTGTATGTAAAACAGGTAGCAAGTGAGAACCTGCTGAACCGCACAGGGAGCTCAGCTCAGTGCTCTGTGATGACTAGAGGGGTGGGATAGGGGCGAGGGGAGGGAGGGAGGGTCAACAGGGAGGGAATGTATGTATGCAGACAGCTGATCCATTTCACTGTACAGTGGAAGCTAACAGAATATTATAAAGAAACTGCCCCCAAGTGAAAAAAGAAAGAGAGAGAGAGAGAGAAAGAAAGTAGAGGAGAGAGGAGGGAAAAGAAAGAAAAAAAGTCCTCAGGAAGAGTCGCAGCTGTTTTCAGGAAGCCAGATTCACATGCAGAGGTAAGTGCTGAGAGCATATGGGTGGGGCACTGAGAACTGCTATTGCAATTTGGACCAAAAGTTACAAAGTGCGTGCTCTGGGTAAAGGCGAAGGACTGAACGCATTTCCTCCCGAGAGCTCACTAAAGCTACAGTACAGGGCCAGGGAGGAAGTGCAGTCATTGAGGAGAAGAAATTCACCTGGCCATCTAGAGAACACTCAGTATTAAACCATCACTGCTAACAGGCAAGAGCCAACCTGCTCTTCAAGGTAGAAAAGTCTCCTGGGTAAGAGCCAGCAGCCTGCAGGGCCTCCAGGCCCCGGGCGACGTGGTGACCTGACGTAGAAAGGACGGCTGGAAAGCTCTTTAAGAAGGAGTTGCATCCACACCGCTGGATAACTTCCTCTCCCTATGACCTCCACATAAAAGTGGGGGCATTTCTCTGAAGAGGGTACAACTGAGGCTTTCTGGACAGGAGGATTCAGACTTAAGGAAGGGCAGAAATAACACTCTGAATGGGGGGATTAAGTCAACACAGATATAAACGGAAGTTGAGGCTGGTGGCTATTGTCATTCACAAGACATGAGGTTCACAAACAGTGAAGACCTTGACGCTCAAGGAAGAGCAGCAGAAGAGTCTTCTCTTGGGAATGTACTCAGCCCAGAAGAAAACTTCTTTTTTAAAAAAATTTCCTTCAAATTTATTTATTAAAGAGAAATAAACATTATGTACATAATTGAATTCCCATTCTGCCTGCCCCAGAGGCAACCAACATTGTGATATTTCTTTGCCATGATTTTACGTTACTCACATACTATCCTTTTTTTGAATGTTGGATTTTGGTTCTGTTTGTTTGCTTATGGAAGTATAGTTGCTGCACAACATTATACAAGTTATAGGTGTACAGTACAGTGATTCACAATTTTTCAAGGTTATACTCCATCAATAGTTATTATAAAATATTGTTTATATCTGCATGTTGTAGAATATATCCCAGTAGCTTATTTTATACCTAATAGTTTGTACCTCTTACTCCACCATCTTTACATAGCCCCTCCTCCATTCTGCCTCCCTATGGTAACCACTAGTTTGTTCTGTATATGTGTGACTTTGCTTCATTTTTGTTATATTGACTAGTTTGTTGTAGCAAACTCTTAAACGTACTTTTGAAAATACTGACATCAGAGGTGCCCCCATGTCACTGCCACGCATGTGTGTGTGTGTGTGTGAGTGTGTGGTGTGTCTGTGTGTGATGTGTGTCTGTGTTTAGTCACTCAGTCGTGTCCTACTCTTGGTAACCCTTTGGACCGTAACCTTCCAGGATCCTCTGTGATTCCCCAGGTAAGAATACTGGAGCAGGTTGCCATTTCCTCCTCTAGGGAACTTTCCCAAACCAGGGATAGAACTTGCATCTCCTATGTCTCCTGCACTGCAGGGAGATTCTTTACCTGCTGAGCCATTGGCAAACCTAAGAGCCCACACATCCTGCCTAATTTTACTCCATACTTCAATCAGCCTTCCAGACCTTTCTCCTTAAACATGAACAGACAACAAAAGGTTGTAGGATATTTGAGAAAGTTCCCACCATGAAAGTTGGAGACCAAAGAACACACAAAAAAGGTATCTTGAAACTAACAGAAAGTACTTAGGGGAGGAAATCCCTCCAAAATATCCTCAAAGGCTTAAAAACAGACTTTACAGCTATGAAACAAAAACAAAATATTTAACATTGAGAGGGAAAAATAACTCATAAAATAAAAACATGATAGTATAAATGAAAAAAAATCATCAAAGGATTAAAACATAAAGTTGAGAAAATGTCCCAAAGGGTTACTTAAGTTGACAAAGAGAGGTACTCAAGCAACAGGTACACTATCTGAATAAACCAGACTAGAGAAAGAGAATTTTTTGAGACCCTTTTGCTTAAGAAATCACTCTAATATGTGTTGAGAGAAACGAAGAGGGAAGAATGAGTTAGATGGAGATACAAAGACAGGGAGATATAGAGAAAGAAATAAGGAGGAGGAAGAGGAGCAAAAGAGATAGGATTCAAAGCTAAAGCAAAACCAACAGCATCAGCCATTGAATATACAGAAAAGAAAGAGAATCCCCAGGTGACAGTAAAAGTACTATTCCACGAGAGAAACTGACCTTCTTGTAGACAGCCACCTGTCCTGAATAAAGCAGCATTAATTCAAAGCCTTCCTCAGCGATCAATGCAAAGAAATAGAGGGAAACAACAGAATGGGAAAGGCTAGAGATTTCTTCAAGAAAATTAGAGATACCAAGGGAACATTTCATGCAAAGATGGGCTTGATAAAGGGCAGAAATGGTATGGGCCTAACAGAAGCAGAAGATAGTAAGAAGAGGTGGCAAGAATACACAGAAGAACTGTACAAAAAAGATCTTCATGACCCAGATAATCACAATGCTGTGATCACTCACCTAGAGCCAGACATCCTGGAATGTGAAGTCAAGTGGGCCTTAGAAAGCATCACTACGAACAAAGCTAGTGGAGGTGATGGAATTCCAGTTGAGCTATTTCACATTGTGAAAGATGATGCTGTGAAAGTGCTGCACTCAATATGCCAGCAAATTTGGAAAACTCAGCAGTGGCCACAGGACTAGAAAAGGTCAGTTTTCATTCCAATTCCAAAGAAAGGCAATGCCAAAGAATGCTCAAACTACCACACAATTGCACTCATCTCACATGCTAGTAAAGTAATGCTCAAAATTCTCCAAGCCAGGCTTCAGCAATACATGAACCATGAACTTTCAGATGTTCAAGATGGTTTTAGAAAAGGCAGAGGAACCAGAGATCAAATTGCCAACATCCGCTGGATCATGGAAAAAGCAAGAGAGTTCCAGAAAAACATCTATTTCTGCTTTATTGACTATGCCAAAGCCTTTGACTGTGTGGATCACAATAAACTGTGGAAAATTCTGAAAGAGATGGGAATACCAGACCATCTGACCTGCCTCTTGAGAAATCTGTATGCAGGTCAAGAAGCAACAGTTAGAACTGGGTATGGAACAACAGACTGGTTCCAAATAGGAAAAGGAGTACATCAAGGCTGTATATTGTCACCCTGCTTATTTAACTTCTATGCAGAGTACGTCATGAGAAACGCTGGGCTGGAAGAAACACAAGCTGGAATCAAGATTGCCAGGAGAAATATCAATAACCTCAAGTATGCAGATGACACCACCCTTATGGCAGAAAGTGAAGAGGAACTAAAAAGCCTCATGATGAAAATGAAAGTGGAGAGTGAAAAAGTTGGCTTAAAGTTCAACATTCAGAAAACAAAGATCATGGCATCTGGTCCCATCACTTCATGGGAAATAGATGGGGAAATAGTGGAAATAGTGTCAGACTTTATTTTTGGGGGCTCCAAAATCACTGCAGATGGTGACTGCAGCCATGAAATTAAAAGATGCTTACTCCTTGGAAGAAAAGTTATGACCAACCTAGATAACATATTCAAAAGCAGAGACATTACTTCGCCAACAAAGGTGCGTCTAGTCAAGGCCATGGTTTTTCCAGTAGTCATGTATGGATGTGAGATTTGGACTGTGAAGAAAGCTGAGCACCGAAAAATTGATGCTTTTGAACTGTGGTGTTGGAGAAGACTCTTGAGAGTCCCTTGGACTGCAAGGAGATCCAACCAGTCCATTCTGAAAAAGATCAGCCCTGGGATTTCCTTGGAAGCAATGATGCTAAAGCTGAAACTCCAGTACTTTGGCCACCTCACGCAAAGAGTTGACTCGTTGGAAAAGACTCTGATGCTAGGAGGGATTGGGGGCAGGAAGAGAAGGGGACGACAGAGGATGAGATGGCTGGATGGCATCACTGACTCGATGGATGTGAGTCTGAGTGAACTCCGGGAGTTGGTGATGGACAGGGAGGCCTGGCGTGCTGTGGTTCGTGGGGTCGCAAAGAGTCAGACACGACTGAGCGACTGAACTGAACTGAACTGAACTGAACTGAATTCAAGAGAAAGACGAGTATAAACATCAATAGCATCACTTATGATTCTCTTAAAAAAAAAAAAAAAACAGGTAAAAGATCTTCTAAAGTACTTGTTCTAGCAAAACGAGAGAAAACTAAGGACCACACGTTAGGAGTAATAATTTGGGCCTTGTCTAAGGAGAGATGAGGCTTCCCAGGTTGCTCAGTGGTAAAGAATCTGCCTGCCAAGGCAAGAGACGCAGGAGAGGAGGGTTCAATCCTTGGGTCAGGAAGATCCCTTGGAGGAGGAAATGGCAATCCACTCCAGTATTCTTGCCTAGAGTATCCCATGGACAGAGGAGCCTGGTGGGCTATAGTCCATGGAGTTGCAAAAAGCTGGACACAAGTGAGCGTGCATACATATATACAGACACACACACACAAAAGAAAATCTCTGACCTTTACACTGAGTTTTGGGGAGACAGTCTATGTCATACCTGATAGAAATGTTTTTGCTTTTAGGGCACAGACTAGCCATACTTGATAGTCTTAAGTTAGAAGCTAACCACAGCAGAAACCATATGATGGGGACAGGGGTGAGATTTGAGTCACAAGTACCACTTGCTCTGGAGAGTGAGTTAAATCATGTGGAAATCAGGTGATCCATCAAGACTATGGAATGGAGCCCAAACAGCAACTGTGGATATTTGAGCTGAGGTGATCTTTCTTGGTTGGCAGTATTTCATCATGGTTTCCCAAGTCAATGCCAGGAGGGTATCATGTCCTAACTCCATACGGAGAGACTAGCAGACTGCATTTCAAACCCTTTCAGACTCTCTTCTTTGGCTGATTTTCATATTCATCCTTCTTTTATAGAAAACCATAACCATGAGTTTAATAGATTTTAGTAATAATAAGTGGGGCTTCCCTGGTGGCTCAGTGATAAAGAATCTGCCTGCCAATGCAGGAGACACAGGAGACCCGGATTTGATCCCTGGGTCAAGAAGATTCCCTGGAGGAGGAAATGGCAACCCACTCTAGTATTCTTTCCTGGGAGAAGCCCCTGGACAGAGGAGCCTAGCTGGCTACAGTCCATGGGATCACAAAGTCAGACAGGACTTAGCAAACAGGCGTGCAGCACTGTACTTCACTGTGCATCAGAGTCAAATATAAACCCTGAATAGTGACAGCACTTGAAAGTTCAGTTTATTAAGAGGAGAAGGGGAAGCCAGCAGAATGAAGGTGTTGAGAGCGAAAATCTCATATACTATGACAGCATGATGGATAATACCACCAACTCATGAAGCCAGCAAGAACTATTTATGTATATTATGTAGAAGCAGTTGAACAACAACAATGTAGAAACACGGGATGTGTAAATGCTGGGCACAGTATCTGAAAGAGTTGGAGAAGAAGCACTGTGGGAAGAAGGAGAAATGACGGTACTACGTTACATTTTTATTTAGTACTAACTTCTGTATTATATGCATGTATTTATATATGCATGTATTTCTTTGATAAATAAACACAATAGTTTAAAAAACACAGAATGCTCCAGGAAGGGATTGTGAGGAAACAAATTAAACCAAGATGTAATAATTAGAAACCTGGATTAGTTTGCATAATTTGAATATGAAGAAGCTGAGTATGTATCGTTATCAGGGGGTTGACTTTGGAAATCTATAAGGCAAGGTGGGCTGAATAAAAATTAGAAGGTTGTAATGGCTGTGAGCTTCAGTTTTTGGCTTTTTAAAGGCAATTACTAGCTTTTTAACACAGGTTCTTTAAGGTTTCTGCTCACTTATTTAATCATTCCAAAACTGAAGTCACTTGAGCTTATACGATTACTGAAAATAATGATTATTAAAATATGTACCAAAGCAAACTTTGAATATATTAGGTATATATACGTGTACGCTAAATCACTTCAGTGGTGTCCAACTCTTTGTGATCCTGTGGACTGTAGCCCACCAGACTCCTCTGTCCATGGGATTCTCCAGGTAAGAATACTGGAGTGGGTTGTTGTATCCTCCTCCAGGGATCTTCTGGACCCAGGGATCAAACCTACATCTTCTGCATTGGCAGGTGGGATTTTTGCCACTAGCACCACCTGGGAAGCCCATAGGTATGTGTGCAAGATATGCCATTTTACTCCTCCCTTTCAAACCCAATAAGCCTACAAATATATTATTTAGTAAATAAATAGCAATTAATTATTAATAATAAACTCAATAAACTGAGCTGCTACTATGTATCAGGAGTTGGGAAAGGCTCTGAACATATCCAGAGACTCAACCCCAAATGAAAAGACCCCGCTTTCCTGATGCTTGTCATCTAAAAGGAGAGAGAAATAGACAAAAAATGAACAAATAGTTGAAGTCGGTAGTAACTGCTGAGAAAGAAAAGCGCAGGACACCGTTGAAGGGTAAAATTGGGTGGACATATTTTTCATTGCAGATCCAAAGAAAGCCTTTCTGAGTAATGAGATAGGAGGCAAGAATAATGCTTCATTAAGAAAAGTGTGAGGAAGGGAACATTCAAGATGCTAAAAGCAGCTTGGAAAAACGTCCTGACACACAGAGTTGGGCACGATTGAGGACCAGAAGGGGACTAGTTTGACAGGCTCCAACTGAAAAGGGGAGTTCCCTGCCGTGTGGCTGACTGAGGAGGAACTTGAGAAGCAAATATGAGGTGAAGATGTTGACCTTCTCGTGGTCTGGGAGGTGAGGACTCTGCCTTATAAAGCACATAGATGGGTGAGCGAGTGACTACAGGCTGGAAAGATGGAGCCAGGCTCACCAGTATCACATCACCTTAGATCGGTTCTCAGATCTTCAGGAAGTCTGGTGAGGACCTTGGAGGATCTGGGCATCTGGGACATGGACGAGGCTCCTCTGGTAGTTCCTTCTCTCCACCTGACATCAGCCACTCAAGCTCTATCGCATTTACATAGTAGGGAGCTTCCCACAACAGAACCTTCCTCTGCCTGGAATCTTCTTCTTCGTCCCCCTTCAGGAACTCCCAGCTACCCGTTGAGCTGTGCTTAGTCACTCAGTTGTGTCCAATTCTCTGTGACCGCATGGACTGTAGCCTTCCAGGCTTCTCTGCACATGGAGATTCTCCAGGCAGGAATACTGGAGTGGGTTGCTGTGTCTCCAGGAGATCTTCCCAACCCAGCAATCGAACCCAGGTCTCCCACACTGCAGGCAGTTTCTTTACCATCTGAGCCATCAGGGAAGCCCAAGAATACTGGAGTGGGAAGCCTACCCCTTCTTTAGGGGATCTTCCCGACCCAGGAATCAAACTAGGGTCTCCTGCATTGCAGGCAGATTATCTACCACCGAGCTACCCAGGAAGCCCAACTACCCTTTCAGTCAAGGCATAAAGGATACTTCTTCAGAGTACTCTTTTCTAAGCTCCTACTTCAAAGCGAGTTCCACTTTTCAAATATAACATATCCTTCTGCTTTCCTTCATGGAACCTGCATTCTGTCTCTGTGCCTCAATATTCTCCTCTGCAAAATGGGTGTAGTGACCACCTCAGAGGATCATGGCAACCCAATATAAACCGCAAAAGGTAGTGCCTGACCTGTGATAAAAGCTCTGTAATGTTAGCTATCATTTGACAGAAGCCAGGAACAGAAGGATATGTATTATAATTACATTAAGTCTCAAAGCAGGCAAAACTAATATCTGATGTTGAAAGTGAAAATACTGGTAACATTTGGAAGGTGTAGCTGAGAAAAACCAAAGAGGTTCTGACAACATTCTCTTTCTTGTCTGAGTGGTTGGTTGCATGACAGTGGTCACTTTGTGATAATTCATCTTTGTGTTCCAACTTAGGATTCATTTTGCACTTTTAAAAGTCAGTTTATTATCATTAACATAATTTGAAATTATGTATTTAATTGTAGAACTATTTGCTTGACTCTAGGTTCCATGAACGCAAGAAGAAAATCTATTCACTTTGTCTCTAATACTTAGTATAATCTCCAAAACAAAAGAAAACATAGGTCTGATTACATCATTCTTCTATTCAAAATATTCAGTGACTCCCTATATAATCCAGATTAAAAGTCAGAGTCTTTCCAGCAGACCACAAGTCCTTAACTGTCTCTCTGAGTCACTCTTGGTGCTTCTGTATCACTCAGGATGATCCAGGCACATTGGAATGAGCCAGTGTTTGCCCAATATCATTCATGTACTAAATGCAATGGGATGATTCCTTGTAAGGTGGCAAATTTTATATTTCATAATTTTACCTCAATTTTAAAAAACATGAGTACTCTAGAACCAGACTAAGTTCAAATTCTGACTCTGTCACTTAATTGTATGATTTCTGACATGTTGCTTCACCTCTCTGTGCAAAAGTAGGGAAAACCACTAGACCACTCAGGTATGATCTAAATCAAATCCCTTACGGTTATAGAGTAGAAGTGAGAAATAGATTCAAGGGACTAGATCTGATAGACAGAGCGCCTGAAGAACTATGGATGGAGGTTTGTGACATTGTACAGGAGGCAGTGATCAAGACCATCCCCAAGAAAAAGAAATGCAGAAAGGAACAATGGTTGTCTGAGGAAGCTTTACAAATAGCTGTGAAAGAAGAGAAACAAAAGGCAAAGGAGGAAAGGAAAGATATACCCATTGAATGCAGGGTTCCAAAGAATAGCCAGGAAAGATAAGAAAGCCTTCCTCAGTGATTAATGCAAAGAAATAGAGGAAAACAACAGAATGGGAAAGACTAGAGATCTCTTCAAGAAAATTAGAGATTCCAAGGGAAGATTTCATGCAAAGATGGTCACAATAAAGGACAGAAATGGTATGGACCTAACAGAAGCAGAAGATAGTAAGAAGAGGTGGCAAGAACACACAGAAGAACTGTACAAAAAAGATCTTCATGACCCAGATAATCACAATGGTGTGATCACTCACCTAGAGCCAGACATCTTGGAAGGCCAACTCAAGTGGCTATTATGAAGCATTACTACGAACAAAGCTAGTGGAGGTGATGGAATTCCAGTTGAGCTATTTCAAATTCTAAAAGATGATGCTGTGAAAGTGCTGCACTCAATATGCCACAAATTTGGAAAACTCTGCAGTGGCTACAGGACTGGAAAAGGTCAGTTTTCCAATCCCAAAGAAAGGCAATGCCAAAGAATGTTCAAACTACTGCACAATTGTACTTATCTCACATACTAGCAACGTAATGATAAAAATTCTCCAAGCCAGGCTTCAGCAATACGTGAACTGTGAATTTCCAGATGTTCAAGCTGGTTTTAGAAAAGGCAGAGGAACCAGAGATCAAATTGCCAACATCCACTGGATCATCAAAAAAACAAAAGAGTTCCAGAAAAACATCTATTTCTGCTTTATTGACTATGCCAAAGCTTTTGGCTGTGTGGATGACAATAAACCGTGGAAAATTCTTCAAGAGATGGGAATACCAGACCACCTGACCTGCCTCCTGAGAAATGTGAATGCAAATGATGAAGCAATATTTAGAACTGGACATGAAACAACAGACTGGTTCTAAATCAGGAAAAGAGTAAATCAAGGCTGTATATTGTCACCCTGCTTATTTAACTTATATGCAGAGTATATCATGAGAAACTTTGGCCTAGAGAAAGCACAAGCTGGGATCAAGATTGCCAGGAGGAATAACAATAACCTCAGATATGCAGATGACACCATCCTTATGGCAAAAAGTGAAGAAGAACTAAAGAGCCTCTTAATGAAAGGGGAAGAGGAGAGTGAAAAAACTGGCTTAAAGCTCAACATTAAGAAAACTAAGATCTTGGCATCTGATCCCATTACTTCATGGCAAATAGGTGGGGAAACAATGGAAACTGTGGTTGACTTTATTTTTTTAGGCTCCAAAATCACTGCATATGGTGACTGCTGCCATGAAATTAAAAGACGCTTGTTCCTTGGAAGAAAAGTTATGACCAACCTAGACAACATATTAAAAAGCAAAGACAATACTCTGCCAACAAAGGTCCGTCTAGTCAAAGCTCTGATTTTTCCAGTAGTCATGTATAGATGCGAGAATTGGACTATAAAGAAAGCTGAGTGCCGAGGAATTGATGCTTTTCAACTGTGGTGTTGGAGAAGACTCTTGTGAGTCCCTTGTACTGCAAGGAGATCCAACCAGTCCATCCTAAAGGAGATCAGTCCTGGGTGTTCATTGGAAGGACTGATGGTGAAGCTTAAACTCCAAAACTTTGGCCACCTGATTCAAAGAACTGACTCATTTGAAAAGACCCTGATGCTGGGAAAGATTGAGGACAGGAGGAGAAGGTGACGACAGAGGATGAGATGGTTGGACAGCATCACTGACTCAATGGACATGAGTTTGAGTTAACTCTGGGAGTTGGTGATAGACAGGGAGGCCTGGCATCCTGCAGTCCATGGGGTCCCAAAGAGTCAGACACGACCGAGTGACTGAACTGAACTGACCTGAGAGTACTTAATTCTTAAGATGGCTCTCAGTATTGAATCCATTGATATGTGTAACAGCACTAAGAAAGGTGCCTGGAATATATAATAAATCAGAAAATAAACTCATTGTTTTAAGGATAAGCTTAACCATAAGAACGCAAAGATTAGTTGTGGGTCCCTCCTCTATAAAAATGGCTTTTGGAGTTGGAAGGAGAAGTGGAGAACCTTAGTCCCCATTGGCTTTGAGACATCAGTCCATCCGCTTGCTGTCACAGTTGGGTCTCAGGAGAGGGTGGGATTGACTGTGAACCAGGAGCCATGGTAAGTGATCAGACCAGGGTGAGGACCCAGGTCTGCTGACATCCCGACTGCCTGATCTGGCTCTTTTCTTCTTTACTCTCCTTACTTATGTGTGGAGGGAGCTACATACCAACTTGGTTCAGACTTTGCACATGATGGAATTCTATTTTACACACTCAGGTTGTAATAATAGGATATAAAGATATGAATAAATAAAGGTTTTTTTTTTTCTTTTGAAGATTTTACTACAATTGCTTTCTGCAGTGCTTTAGCAAATGGACCAGTGTTAGCATGAAAATTTCAGTAAAAATGTTAAGGCATGTGGGATGGTAGCCATGGTGCTGAAAAATGAAATGTGAGGAGAAATCCCTACTCTGTACAGCATTTTCCTGACATTTGACATCTAAGATTATACCCCAGATTTTCTAGACACAGTGGACTATAGTATTAATAACGTTCTGACGTTTAAATAGAAACTGATCTATGTAGGAGCTTTGAATGAAATCAAAACAGAAATCTGGTGTATTATTCAGATTAGTCCTACAAATATACACTTACCAATTGTTGGTTGTGTGGGTTATGACTTCATTAGTTAATTCATTCATTTAATGAGCATTCATTAAGTTTCCACTAATTGCGAAGCATTGCACTAAATGCTGAGGTTTCAGTCTGCCATCTCTGAGTCTCTAATAAAGTAAACAGATATGTAAAGAATTGATAAGGACCATGAGGAAACTGAGCAGGGCATTGTGAAGGAAATCAATCAGAGAAGCAAATTTAGATCAGTCAACAGAATGGATAGAAAGAGGCAATGGGGGAGAGGAACAATTAAGAACTTACTGTAATAGACCAGATAGAAGACCACAGTGATTTGGGTGAGTGTAGTGGTTTTCAACTAGGGGTGATATGTACTTTAGAGGACATTTGGCGATGTCTGCAGACATTTTTTGGCTGTTACAGCCTGGGAGGAGGGTACTACTGACATCTAGTGGAAAGAGTCCAGGGAAGTTGCTAAGCATCCTATAAGACACGGGACAACCTCCTCAATAAATAATTTTCAGGCCCCAAATGTCAACAGTTTTGAAGCTAAGAAACTCCAGGCTAGATGACACCATTGGAACTGCAGATAAACAAATTAAAGTTTGAGGCACAAAACCAATAGCATATAAAAATATACTGCATGTAAGGGGAAAGTAAGGATGGTGTTCTGAGATTTTAGTTTTAATACCTGGACGGAAGGTGATACACATATTGAAATGAGAAACTTTGAAAGGGGGCTAGGGAGGGAGCAATAATATGGCTCAGAATCAAGAGACTGACATGTGTACTCAGTGGAAAATAGTAATTAGAATTGGCTATGAGAATCTGGAGTTCAGAGGCAAGATCTTAGCAAAAGATGAAATTTGAGATCCTTGCTTAAAGGTATTTAATGCCTTAGAAACATATGACATCGCCTAGGGAAAAAATTAGACATAAAGAAGTAGTCAAGGAGTAAGAATTTTGATTCCAAATCAGCTACACATTCTTAGGAAGCTCTAAAAGCCACCTGATTTGTTTTATTATTATTATTTTTTTGCTTTTCATGCCCTGGGTAACATTATAAGTAAACTCAAGCCTACTAAAAACTTTGAAAACACATTTATAACATTTGAGTTCCTTAGTTTATTCTAAGCTAGTTTTCTTATGTCTCATTATGTTATTAAAATTGAGTAATCTTAAGTGAATTACTATCAAGTAATGTCACCAGCTCTCTGCACAAGGCTGCATATTACTTCCTTATTAACCTCAGTGTATCAATTTAAGCTTAAGATTTGGGAAACTGGGGAAAGACTGAATGCATTCAATTGGACATTTTTATTCTTACGAGGGCACTATGAAAATGTGAATCAAGAGTGAGTAACATAGTCATTTTGGGCAAAAATAACTAGACACATATATATACAAAACACAGTGCTTCTAAAAAGCACAAAACAAATTAACAGCAGCTGCTGATCATTCATGAGTAACTTAACACCATGAGCCTGTGTACATGAGCAGTGGAGGAAAGCATTTTAACAAGGAAATAAATTTCAATTTTAAGCTTTACAGGTTTTATAGATAATACAGAAAATCAACTTGAGTGTGCATGCATTCTTTAAGCAGCCTACTTTGGGAAATGCAATATTTCTAATATCTCTACCAACAAAAAAGAACTTAGAGACAAAAGGTAATATAAGTAAAAGTGTCCTTAAATAGCGTTGGGCCAAATTACTATTAATAGACTATTGCAAGCTCAGTCTCTCAGCCGTGTTCAACTCTTTGCAACCCCATGGACTGTAACTCACCAGGATCTTCTGTTCATAGAATTTTCCAGGCAAAAATACTAGAGTGGGTTGCCATTTCCTCCTCCAGGAGGTTTTCCTGACCCAGGGATCGAAGCTGTGTCTCTTGAACGTCCTGCATTAGCAGGTAGATTCTTTACCACTGCACCACTAGGGAAGCTCTAACATATATACTATTAATGGAGTCATTTCCTAACAGAAAAAATATCTTAGTATCTGCCATCTGAGGCACATTTAAAGTAGAAATGTATGTGCAGATTAATTTAACCAAAAAAGCAAATTACCACAATTGAAATAATATATATTGAGTAATGAAATCCTTGGAAAATACTTTGCATACAGTAGTTTCTATAATCCTCCAATCTCTATACTGTGTTATCAGTCTCAATTTACAGATGAAGATATCAAATCCTAGAGAGAGTGTATCAGTCAGTATAGAAGAGGTTTTGCTGTAATAACAAACAGATCTCAAAATTTTCATGGACTATAGCACAAATTTTGTTTTCGCTGATTTGTTACCGATTTGCTGCTAATCTGACAACTATTCAAGCAAATCCTTCCCAGAAGGTGACTCGGGGATCCCGGCTGCTTCCATCTTGGCCTCTAGAACTTGTGGTTTTCAGAATTACTGTGGCAAAAGACAGTCCCCAAGGGAGAGGCGAGAGCCTTTCATTGCTTTCCTTCCTACCCAGAAATGGCACTCCTTCTACTCCCATTTTGTTGGCTAAATATCGATTATTACACTTCACTGAAAAAGAATAGGCTTTAATATGCCCAGGAAAAAGAGAAATGGATCTAGGTAAGCATCAGCAATCTCTACTATAGGAACATAAAGTAATCTAACCAAGGCTACAAATCAAGAATTAGGGAAAACCAGGATTGAAACAGTTTGTTCAAAAGCTGACCTAATTCCAGAGTTTGGATTCTCAAGATCTAGTCATGCTCGTATTTATTATCTACTAACCCTATATGCACCCAGAAAAAACAGACAACTGAACATGCTTTACACAAATCTTTAGGTTTTTAAAAAAATCCATTACCAAGATTTGTATGTGTGTTCTTAGTTGCTCAGTTGTGTTCAACTCTCTGTGACCCCATGGACTGTAGTCTGCCAGGCTCCTCTGTCCGTGGGGATTCTCCAGGCAAGAGTACTGGAGTGGGTTGCCAGGCCCTCCTCCAGGGGCTCTTCTCAACTCAGGGATGGAACCCAGGTCTCTTGCATTGCAGGCAGACTCTATCCACTGAGCCACCAGGGAAACCCTATATCTATATCTAATATATATCTATATATCTATATCTATGGGCTTCCCTGGTGGCTCAGATGGTAAAGAATTCACCTGCAATGCAGGAGATCTGGGTTCAATCCCTGGGTTGGGAAGATCCCCAGGAGAAGGGAATGGCAACCCACTTCAGTATTCTTGCCTGGAGAATTCCATGGACAAAGGAGACTGGCAGGCTATGGTTCATGGGGTGGCAAAGAGTTATACAGGACTGAGTGACTAAGACACACGTGGGCTTCCCAGGTGGTTCAGTGGTAAAGAACCCACCTGCCAGAACAGGAGACATAAGAGACATGGGTCAGATCTCTGGGTCTGAAGATCCCCTGGAGAAGGAAATGGCTACCCACTCCATTATTCTTGCCTGGGAAATCCCATGGACATAGGAGCCTGACAGGCTACAGTCCATGGGGTCACAAAGAGCTGGACACGACTGAGCAACTTTACACACACAAACACATACACACACATATATACACACACATATATTCTCTCTCTCTCTCTTTATGTGTGTGTGTGTGTGTGTGAGTGCCTGGCACTACATATAAGAGTGAATGGATGTGCCTGAAGTTAGGTTTCTTTTGTAATCCTTTCCTATTTTAGGTCTATAAACTGTGGACATGTTTTTCAGATGAATTAACTCAGTTTAGGTTAGTTCTCCAAAATCCATACTTTGAGGGGGAAAAAATTGTCTATGAATGTTAATGCAAAGCTAGCCAACATTTATATAGAACATTCCCCTACAAAGCTCAGAGGAAATTAAGCCAAAATGATCAAATGCTGATGATTTCCCCAGGGAAGCATCCTTGTCCTTCCACAGAGAAATAGTCTCCAAACCTACAGAGCTAAAATAGCCTCTCTTCCAGCTTTCAAACGTGCCAGTTCAAAGAAAACCAAGACAAGGAGCCGTGCTGGAAGCTGCCTCTTTCCCAGTTCTGCACATGTAAATAGAAGCAATTTACAAGAGATTATCTGGGGTCTGAATAGGAGAGAAGCCACTTTAATCTTCGAGTACCGAGGTTTCATTTCTCTTCTTCCTCCTCCTGCTTTCTTTCCTCTGCCAGAGTTAAAATAAGAGCTCTTCTATTCTCCGAAATGCTGGCGTCCGAGATGGCGCTTTTCCATCAAGTGATGGGGAAGAATCTCCTCTCCGAGACCCTCACACAGGCTCCCAGGGACATTTCCAAGGAGGGTTCCTCGGCCACTCGCGGCCCAGCGCAGAGGCTGGCTCTGCTCATCAAGTTAAATGTTCTGCCTTCAGGATGCAATCCTCAATACACTTTCCAGCCTTACGGCGCAAAGTTGAGGGCGAGGGAGAATGTGCGTGCGTGAGCGCGCGTCGGGGTGTCTGGATGGGTGTATTGGGGCGGGCAGTAAATAAAGGGTGGAGCGAGGGAGGAGAGGCGGGCGGGGAGAACTGAGAAGCCAAAGCGTGGCTCGAATCCCAGTTAACCTGCTGGAGCTCCTCCTGCTCGCTGAGAGCCCCTGCACCAACTCAGCCCGTACCCTCTCCCCTTCTTCCTCCGTCTTCTTTCTCCCTGCACCTCCCCCCGTTTGGTCTCGTGGCACTTTCCACCTGCCCCCCATCCATGCAGCCACCCCACTTTCTCATCTGACCCGAGGACGAATGAGGGAGACGTTCCGGCGAATTGGGGCAGCAACTTTCCCCGGCTGGTCTCTGGGCTCCGGGAGCAGTTGCGCGCGGCTTCTCCGAGACCCGCGGCCCATGGAGGAGGAGGAGGAGGAACGGTGATGGGCTAGCGGCAGAAGCCAGGAGCCCAGAGCGAGCCCAGCGTCGCCCGCCGGCTCCGCCATCCCACGCCGGTTCCCTTGAGCTCTTTCCGCCAGGGGAGCGCGCTGGGCACCACCGCGTTAGCATCCCAGGGAGGATGAGGCAGCGACCCGAGCCCAGCGGGCAGCATCTCCAGGGCGAGCGGCGGCGCCTGGGTCTCGGCATGAATTAAGAAGCCAGGAAGATGGAGCGCCGCACACTCCTCGCCCTGCCCAGGCTGAGGACCAGGGACGCCGGCTGGACGCTTCTCTATTTCCTCGGCTCCGTCCTCCCCCAGACCGCCCCGCAAGTACTCCGGATCGGTGAGTGAACCCCGCGGGGCGGGGGAGCGCTCCAGGCGGTCCGCTCCGGGGACGCGGTGGCTCCCCGCGGCCGGCGCGGGCGCCGCGGGGTCCCGGGGCGAGGGAGCGCGCATCGGTCCGGGGGGCAGGAGCTGGGGGCTGGTGGAGGTCAGCGCCCACCCGAGGCTCCGGGAAAGAAGAAGCCGCGTCACCGCTTCCCTCCTGGCCAGTGCCGGGCTTCCCCGCGAGGTACAGTTGGCAGGTTTCTTTTTTTTAAAATCCGGGCTCCAGGAACGCGGGCAAGAGAGCCAGGGATCCAGGTTCGCCTGGACCAGCTCGCTACTCTGAGTGTGGGGGGCTGCAGACGGTCGGTTTGGGCCCGGAGATGCACTTCTCTTCTGCGCCTCGGTGGGCATCGCGCTGTCCAGATGCACGCCCGGGGGGTCCTGGCAACCGAGTCTCTGGATACCCGCGGGATGCCCAGATCTCAGGCGTCGAAATGGGGACCACCCGGAATGCGGGGACTTCCCTGCGTCTGCTCACCCCATCTTCCAAGTTTCCTTACTTAAGTTGGGTTTTTGCTCGAGGAGTCGCCAAAACCTGGAGGGTTCCGTTCGAGTGGGGCAGAGTTGGGATCTGACTTCTGGCTGAGGGTTCGAGAGTCAGGAGGACCGTCGAGTTAGCGCCGCGAGCCGGCCCCTAAGTTTTCCGCTGTCTCCCCAGTCTGCCCCACCTGCGTGCCACTGAGCACGGTCCAGATCCGTTAGGGTAAGTCGCTGGAAGACTCTGGACTTTCATCTCAAGGGGGGATAAAAGGAGACTGGAAGACTGAGGATAGGGACCCCGGGGGCCCCCTAAGGAGGGTGAGATGATAACGGGAGAGAGAGATCTTTGCTAGTGTGTGGACTCAGGGACCTAAACACACAACACCCGCCACCAAGGTCTGGTCTGTGAAGGCACAGAGCGATTTCCGAGGGACTTTTTTGGGTTGAAAAAGCTCGTTGACTACTTTAATGCTCTCCCTGGCACACTAAAGCCAATTTCTATTCCTTTAGTTCTCAGCTGGTCCTCTCCCCCCAACCCACTGGGCTTCTTAAAGACCCAATGAAGGCGGAGAGCCACAGGTGAAGTCTTGACACCACGCGGGGCTCCCAGCTTTTCCAGTTTCTCACTGTAGGCACCAAGACTGAGGCCTTCACCTCGGAGGGCTTCTAACATACCTTTTCCAGGAACTGACCGAACGTGTGCATGTAACCATCCAGGGCACTCTTTCAGAATGCCACTAAAGTGGCTGAAATTGTTCAATAACTTTTATTAATTCTGACCTGCAATGAACGCATCTCTTTTCAAAGATTCAGAACCTAGTTCCTGTCACTGAATATCCCCATTGAAAATTTAAAAAAAAAAGAAAGTTTACTATTTTGAAATGCATTTTCTCTAGGCACATGGGCTCTGTTTTTCAAGCACAGAAAAGATTTCAAATACTAACTTTTACCACAGATATCTTTCTCTAAAACATGATAATGCACATTTTAATGGATGATTTAGACTGTTCATTTAAGAAGTCCCAAAGGATTCCTCTACCAAAAGTACCGCTCATAGCTAAAATATTCTTTACCTTAGTTTTGTTTTAACCTTAAATTTCTTAAATCTTTTTTTCTCTTTTATTTATTTTTGGGGGGGAGGGGGATGCAATCAACCCTATACACTGTAGGGTTGTTCACTCCTGTGAACAACACAGCGTGAACAATGAGTGTGTTACAATTTCCAGTGTTCATTAACTTAATTGGTATTGTGCATATATTTTATATATCTTAAAAAAGACAAATTTAGACACTCTAGAATAAGGTATGCCAGCCAACAGTTCCCCTTCCTGTACAATAATCTTAAGAAATAACTTTCCTCTCCTATATCACCCAAATCTAAAGGAATTTCAGGAGGGGATGTGAAAGTATGTTAGGACATATCTATTCACAGATCTGATTATTTACCTAAGCTCCAAGGAATCACACTCATCCATTTAAATTAGTTTTCAGAGTTAAAACAACCCAACGTGATTCACCAACCTTAAAATATATGCTGCACGATAATGAGATTTTCTTTTTCTAAATGGGAACCAAAATGCATAAAGTGAAATAGCTAGCCCGGTGCTGTTTATGTGCAGGACACACATCTTACTTCTGGCTCCTTTGTGACCTGTGCTTGGCATGAACACCACCCTGTAGGCACCTAAGGACCATGCTTACTTTTAAATGCACATTTCGGCACCATGGAAACTAGCTTTAGCTCAGTGGAAACCTGCCTCTCTACGGTGAGTTTCTTATGTCAGTCAAGTCCAACAGTGAATATGAAATATCAAAGGAGTTGGGGACTGAGCCACTGTGTGTATGTTGAGAAAAGGAAAGAGAAGAATGAAAACACACTATTTTTCACTTCTTATCTTTCCTTCCTCTTTTCAACAAACCACTAATCATCTAACCAACCAACCCACCAACCAACCAATCAACAAAAAGGGACACTTGATCATTAACTTGCATTAGTATTACAAGTGTTCCAATAACTTGAAATATCCCCAAGTAAAACATAGATGTCTGGCACTTTGCACTGTGAAAAAGCACTTGAATCTTGGATGAATTAATTACACATCTACTTTTCTTGCAAGAGTGTTTGCTTAAACTTCAGCCATTGAGAAAAAAAAAGTGAGTGAAAGGGATAAAATTTAACAGAAAATTCATGCATCCTAAGAATTAGAGAGGTTTTGAGTGTGTATTATGCATGGTTTTCATGCATATTGTGGATTTCTGTCGAAAAGTTGACCATCTTGCAACACAATTTATATAAAGGGGGTTCTATAGGGCAAAGAGGTCCTAAGCATTACTCCTAACTATACTTCAGAGGTTCCACAACAGCCAGCATGGAAGAGAAATAATGGCTGGAGGCAGGGAGTTCTCTAGAACACGCTGGGGTTATTCCTGTCTTTCTGTCTCACACCCCATTATTTGTCAACAGCCAGTTAATCACACACACATGCTTCAGTCACAGACATCTCTGTTACATAGCCAGATAACCAATAGTTAGACATGGGTCTAGGTGACCTGAGTAGATGGTGGGTACCACCAAGTAGTGGACAAAAAAAAAAAAGAAAAACAATTCTATATGCATATGTAATTTCTGGGACAGATGTATCATATTTCTAATAACAATAGTAACAGGATTAAATATTTGCATAGTATATTTTAATGTATCATCTCAACCTACTCAATCACAGAGGTGGTGGTTAAAGCTTAGCATTTAAGAGTTAAGAGTTGGGCCACCAGGCTTTCTGACACATGGTTGTTGTCAGACAGCACAGGCTTGGGTCCCACCTCTAAGACTTACTAGAAATGTGTCTCAGCAAGACCTTCTCTCTCACAGGCTTTTGTTTGCATCTGAAAAATCAAATTAAAGCAATTGCAACCTCACAATGTCATTGGTAAAAGTACAGAAAATAGATAAGGAAAGGGATTTAAGCAGTCTATGGATTTATTAGTTGCTTTGTAATTGTTTTTAATTTTTAAATTTGTTAAATGAATTTTTATTTTTTTGCTCATTCATTTTTGGTTGTGCTGGGTTTTCATTGCCGCGTGGGCTTTTCCCTAGCTGCAGTGCGCGGGCTTCTCATTGTGGTGGCTTCTCCGATCGTGGCTCTTAGCCTCCAGAGCACAGGCTCAGTAGTTTGTGGTGCACGGGATTAATTGCTCTGCAGCATGGGGGATCTTCCCAGATCAGGGATCAAACCCATGTCTCCTGCGTCAGCAGGCAGATTCTTTACCACTAAGCCACCAGGGAAGTCCTTTTGAACTTTTTAAAAATTATTATCATTGAAATTTGCTTTCTAAACAGGGACTTAACAAGTAGTGTGGTATATGTTTATGACACTTAATATTTCTGAGCCCCTATCTCTTTACCTGTGAATTTGTAGTAATGATATCTACTTTTCCTATTTCACAGGGAAGGATCAAATAAACTATGTTTTTTGTTATTTGCAAGCAAACCACTATAGAAATACAGTGTATTACTATTATGTAATTAAATATAGTATACAAAGAGAAATACTGTGGAATATGTGAATAGAATGGACATTTACATGGCAATATTATTGTTCAAATGTTTTTATCTCCTTAAGAGAGATCCAGATGTATTTTATTTCAATCAAGTTGACAATAGCATTATTTTTTAAATATTTAATCATAAATATCCCCAAAGTTCAAAGTAACACTGCATATTCATATTTTTGCTGAAGTGTACAAAAGCTCACAACTTTATTCTGCCATCACAAAATGAATTATTTGTC